>NC_083347.1:101687764-101769337 GCF_019175385.1 Lycium barbarum | reverse complement strand
ATATCTACCTTGGCAACGGCAGCTAGCCAACTCCGCTTTCTAACGTGGTTAAGGCGTGACCTAGAAAACGGAAACAGCGAGACCTGGGTCTCATCGAACGAGAAGTTCGAAGATGGAGACCAGGTTCGACACGAAATCATAAAGGTTTGAGGGCCCGTTGGTCAAAGGAAAGGGAAGGTCCTGCCTCAAAAGCCTAATAGCAATTAACCGCATTGGAAACGACGAATCACACTCTGAAAGGAGGTTCCCTCCCAATAGATGTCAGGAGGGAGCAAGGCGTGATTGCTCTGTCATCCTCCGACGCGGAAGAGGGAGTCTACTGGACGCGGTTCAACTAGCGGAGACTCTTGGAACAGCTGGAGTAAGAACCTTTTTGTCTCGTACCTCCGCTCCTAAGCTAACTAAGAGCGCTATCCGTTCCTACGCCCCCTACCGAACCTGAGGATAAAACTTGAGATTCATTCCGATTGAATCAACGACCTATACTTCAACTAAAGGCACAAGGGCGTAGCGAGCATAGAACAGAGGAAATGCACATGGGTCTCCTTGAAGAACGGAGGGATTTCCATCTGTTTTCATCAAGCTTTTCATAAAAAAAAAAAAAAAAAAAATCTTTTTTTTAAGTTGCTGGTCTGAAAAATTCTCTTTTAACTTTAAGTTTGTTTTTTTGTCGAATTCTTTGGTGGTTCTCGGCTAAACAAGCTCCTCAAGCGGATTCGGAGACTCGACGACGACGTTAGCCTCAGTTCGCTATCACAAAGAAGGTAATCGCATTCGTCCTATCTTCGTCTTTAATTTAGTAGAAGTAGAGATGTAGTCGTTCAAGTATTTCTTGTCATTTATTTGGTTTAGTTGGCTGCTGGAATATGCGTTCTCCTCGTTTGTTGTAAATTAGTGTAAATCGACTAATTTCGTCGAATATGTGTTCAACCTCGTCGCTGCTCGTCTTGGCATTTTTCTATATATTTCTTTAGTTCTGTCACTTCTGAATTTATTTAGTGTGTTTAGTTGTAATCTTGTTAGAGTCAAATGAATAATTCACTTTCTTTCATATGTTAAGTATATTCACCGTTTCTTTTAGTTTCGAACTAGATCAGTTTAAGGTCGGGTAAAATTGATGATGAGGATTAAAGTGTGTGTTTAAATTTAATGCGGACACTGTTTGGTATAATTATTAGGATGTGTTAGCTTCAGTTTCCTTCTATTATGATTAGTGTAAGTTGATTTAATGTGGAGCATAAAACTTAAAAACCTCTTCTACTTGAAACTTTTTTTGGGACAACTGATTAAGGATGTAGCCTTGTAACATGATCCTTGTGGTTATTATGTTGCTGGTTTCCATTTGCACTCTACATTTAGGTTGAGTATAATTAGTTGTTGAAACATTCTAGTTTGACTTCCCTCTGGTGGATTGGTTGCTGCATTAGGTTTTAATGTTCATTACTTTGTTATGTACTGGAGTATCTAGTAGCCCTTTTTGTTTGTCTAAATTTTCTTTAAGTTGGAGTTTTGGTCTATTTATGAGCTGCTGGTCGGCTGATGCTTTCCTGGTTCAGTGGTATAGGATCTGTCCTGTTTACCTTGCTTGCAAAGACTTGAGTAAAATGCTTCCCCATAGGTATTTCTTGGCTTTAACATGAGACTCACTCATGCTTGTGAACTAATATAAGGATTGACAATTTCTTTTTTTGGTTTGCATAATAAGAAAAACCAGATTCTCAAAAGTAGGTTTTAATATGACTTATGCAATATAAAATGCCTTGTTTCCACCCGATGTTATCTTGTTAAGACCCTCTTTGGTATTTGAATACTTATTCTCCACCCTTCCTTTTCTTTGCATGACTTGATGAAATCTCCCAATCCCAAATGCTTCCTGATTTGCTGCTAAACCTTGAAAAAATCTGCTATATTTGTGAGCTATTATGTTGCTGTTGATCTGTTCAATTTGGGATATTGGAATCTTTAAAAAACTCCTACCATGGGCTGTTTCCTCTGATTGCTGCTATACTTGTTGGTTGAACCACTATTACATTTCATATGGCTGTTGCTATCTTGAAATGCCCCTTTTGTGAGGCAAACTGTTGCTGCATTCTCGGGCTGAATGCCCGTTGTGCTTTGGGCTGAAAATGCCATTTTTGAGGTTATTGTTGTTGCTCTGCACTTTGGAGACTCTAAATGCTACACTTGGGGATAAAAATGTTGCTTCCCTGTTGCTATTTGATGTGTTACTTTGCTGCATTTTTTTTGAGGGGTGAAATGAATTGCATTTTGAAACATTTTGGGGCAATAAGCTGCTGCATTTGCTGCAGATGTGTTGCTGCAGTTTTGAGCTAATTTGCTACTGTATTTCGAGAAACAATCTGCTACTTTTTCGGCAGGTTTGAGGCAAAAATTGCTGTTGTGTTTTTGGCCAGCTTGAGCCCACTATTGCTGCATTTTAAAGGCTCTCAAAGTGCTACATTTTTTTGGAAAAATTAGCTGCTGTCTTACTGTCTAAAATTAGCTGCCGTCCAATGTTTGTTATACCCTATTGCTGCTGCTTTCTTGCCATTTACCGCTGCCCTTCAAGGGCAGATTGTTGGCCTGAATGTTGAATACTTTGAAGTCAAGCTATTCCACTAAGTGAACTGTTGCATTTTGGCCCGAATGTGTGTCTAGCCTAAACTTTGCCTAATTTGAAGCTTCAAACCTGTTGTTATTTGATTTCAGCACTTGAGACCTCTCTGGTGCTGTTACATATTGGGCTATTGGTTATAAAGAATAAAGGTTACACTTGAGTTATTTTTTTTTAAAAATCGAAAACAGAAGGCTACTGGTTTGTGGGGATTACATCTACCGAGTGTGTAGTTTGAATAGCTTCGTCGCTCGTCCAAATTCTTCTTTGAAGTGTTTACGTGAATCCATTATTGCCATCTTAGTTAAAAATATGATCGTAAAATAAACAAAAGGCTTTTTTTTTCTACTGTTTCTGATTCCCTTTTAAAAAAAAAAGGGCTGCTGGTTCTTTTTTACTCTTTCTGATGTCCCACTGGGCGTGCCAGATATTGTCTGATAGTTGTGTTTTTGTTGAAAGTTCTATGTACTCTTTGAACCTTAAAACAAAATATGGAATCCTTTCGAATATTGGAATACCAACAACTGAAAGGTTCTTCATTTTATAAAGGTAGTTTAGTTGTAAAATTTCCAGCTTGCGTTTTCGTGTTTGAATCGTGAAATTAAGATGTTTTATGGGTAATGGTAAAGATGTTTTGAAATAAATATATGAATTGTAATAAATCCTTTCCAAAGTTAAATGAGATGTCTTATGTAAATTCTGGAAACCAAGCAAGACACGTGCTTCATTCAGCTTATGTAATTATTCTCATTAACTAGTTTTGTGCTTATGATTAAGATCGCTGCTGATCCTTTGCTTCTCTTTTTGTTTTCTTTTTCATGCAACACTCGGGAGCATTTGGAGTTAAGGCAACTCCGGATTCTGCCCAGATTCAGAAAAAAAAAAAAAAATAGTAGCGGCATCCGCGTGCTTGTGTCTAACGGCCTTCGTTCTTGTCAAGTGTCCCCGTCCCTCTTACTCTCTTAAAATTTTATATCTTTTGTATTATTATATGTCATATGGACCCTTTGACTAACATCTTTTATGAGTTTGTATTAGTAGTATTTTGCTTCTTTCTTGTTTGTGAACTCGCGAACGCCCGAACTTTGTTGTTGGTCACTTTTCCTTAAGTATAAATCTTGGTTTCCCTTTAGCTTTGCGTATTTCACAGGTTATAAACATTTTCTAACTAATAGATAAGGATGATTTTTTTTTCTTTTATCCGTTTTGACAAAAAAATGAGCGAGATAAATAGGGGTTTCAAGAGGGTAAGATGCATATTTTATGGGCGATCATTTTTTATTTAATGCTAGCATATGGAGCAGGTCAAATTCTTTGAGTTTAATTAAGAACTTCGTATTAGGCTTATGTATAGTGGCCAAGTTATTTTACAAGAACTACAAGGTACGTATTTATTTTAATACACATATACTATCTTATTTTTTTTTAATCAATCTTTTCATTATGCGTGTACTTACCTATATCACGGTACTTATACATATTATTATATTTTTCATGGCTATTTCTAAAAGTATACCTTTTACACTATTTTTTTTTACGATAAATATACTTCATGTATATATTATTTTCTCATAAAAAATATACATTTTCATACTCTACATTATATATACTGTCCTTATATACAACAATCATATTATACCTCATCTTCTAAAATATACATACGTACTCTTTTGAAAACAATATATATATTCCCAATACATATAGTTTTACATCTTATCTTAATTGCTTTCCTTTATTACGGATGTACCAACATACTATTTTCATACGCGCATACCATACCTGTACTATCTTATTTTTTATTAATTTCCTTAATCGTATTTTCATTATATGTACACATATAGTACTATCATAGCATCAATAACTAGTTTTTTTTTTTGTTACCCATGATATACATATCACGTATATACGTTATTTTTCTTATATATGTCCTCTTATCCTATATTATACATACCACTCTTAGATAAAACAAATGTCATACATATTTTTGTCATGCACACACACTAGCATTAACTACTTCCTTTATATATATATATGCATTTACTCACATAATTACAATTACATTAAAAACCCCCTTTTTATACAAATAGTTTTGAGAGAGTAGTTTTTTTTTCCGCAATTCTTTAAATAGGTGATAATAAATAATAAATAATCCCCCTCTAGTGTTAATTAAGCTAAGTTTAAAGACTATCTTCGGATAGGCTCTGAGGGATGCTTAATACCTTCCCCTCGGGGTAAATAAAACCCTTACCTAGAATTTCACAGGTTTCAAAGACTAAAAAATGGAGTCTACATTTTACAATTGGTTTCCTAATATTTCCTAAAATTAGGTGGCGACTCTGAAAATTTACAAAAAACCCAGAGGAAACATAGTCATAAGTTGTGAACTAGTTTTAATCCGTTAAAAATAGGGCATGACACCCACAACGAAAGCCATGGCAATCCTCTCCTACTTCCACTTGGGAATGGGTATCCTCTAAAGTGCACCACCGGGTCGCTGGTGCTCATAAACTTGCTGACAATTACCACACATAGCCACAAAATCGATCCCTCTTCATATGACGCCACCAGCGATGCTGCCTCAAGTCCCGATACATCTTAGTCTTTCCCGAATGAATGGAATATCGAGAGTTGTGGGCCTCAGTCAAAATCAAATGAATCAAGTCACCAACACGAGGAACGCACACGTGCCCCTTAATCCTCAAAGTAACCTCAGAATAAATCATGGCCTCCTTGGGCTCACCCCTCGCCCCTCAGAACCCTATCTCGGATTTTGCTCAACTGAGCATCCTCATACTGATGAGTCCTGATCTGATCTAGCAAGGACGATCTCGCTTCCACACAAGATAAAACTCTTCTTGGTGGTGAAATATCAAGACGAACGAAGCTGTTGGCCAGAGTCAGAACCTCCATGGCCAACGGATGCTCGGAAACAACCAAATGGGCTAAACTCCCCATACTCGTGGCCTTGCGACTCAAGGCATCAACAAAAACATTAGCTTTCCTCGGATGATAAGGAATAGAGATGTCTTAGTCCTTTAGGAGCTCCATCCATCAGCGCTGCCTGGAATTAAGATCTCTCTAGGGAAACACGTGCTGAAGGCTATGGTGATCGGTGAAAACCTCACAATGGACACCGTACAAGTAATGCCTTCAGATCTTCAAAGCGACGACCATGACCAACAACTCCAAATCATGGGTAGGGTAATTTCTATCATGGATCTTCAACTGACGAGAAGCATAGGCTATGACTCTACCCTTCTGCATCAAAACAACCCCTAAACCTACATGGGATGGATCACAATAGACTGAGAAATCCTTACCCTCTACAGGTAGTGCTAGAATCGGGGCTGAAGTCAAAAGGTTCTTGAGATTTTGAAAGCTGTCCTTGCAATCATCGAACAACTGGAAGGGAACATCTTTCTGAGTCAATCTGGTCAACGATGAAGTAATAGAAGCAAAACCCTTCACAAATCGGCAGTAGTAACTAGCCAACCCCACAAAACTACAATTCTCGGTTACAGTAGTGGGCCTCGTCCAATCCCTCACAGCCTCAATCTTCTGAGGATCAACCATGATCCCGTCCTTAGACACAACGTGGCCCAAGAATGCCACAGACTCCAACCAAAACTCACACTTCAAAAACTTAGCAAACAAACTATTCTTCTTTAACAACCCAAGTACACTGCGAATATGGCTCTCATGCTCCTCTCTACTCTTAGATTGCACCAGGATATCATTAATAAACGCAATAGTAAAAGAGTCGAGGAATGGCCTAAAGATACCATTCATCAAAGTCATGAATGCAGCCGGGGCATTGGTAAGCCCAAATAACATCGCCAGAAATTCATAAGGCCTATATCTTGTCCGAAAAATTATCTTTGGAATATCCTCAACCCTGATCTTTAGCTGATGGTATCCTAGACGCAAGTCAATCTTTGAGAACACTGAAGCACTCTGAAGCTGGTCAAATAAATCATCAATACGAGGCATAGGACACTTGCTCCGAATAGTAACCTTGTTCAGCTAGCGATAATCGATGCACATCCTCATAGATCCATCTTTCTTCTTCACAAACAGCACAGGAGCACCCTAAGGGGAGACACTCAGTCTAATAACCCCTTGCTCAATAAATCCTACAACTGATCCTTAAGCTCTCTCAACTTGGCGGGTGCCATCTGATATGGCAGAATAGAAATAGGGCAGGTGCTCGGATCCAAGTCAATACCGCGATTGAGAGGCATACCCAACATATCGGACGGGAATACCTCCGCGAACTCGCTCACAATAGGAATGGACTCAAGGGGTAGAGATGCAACAGTAGTGTTACACACATGAGCCAGATAAGCCAAACACCCCTTGTTGACTAATTTCTTCACTTGAAGAAAGGAAATAATCTTCTTTGGAGCAGGACTAGGAGTACCCCCTCCACTCAAGTCTAGGAATGCTCGGCATGGCTAAAGTGACTGTCCTGGCATGACGGTCCAAGATCTCATGATAAGGAGAAAGCCAGGACATACCCTAAATAATATCAAAATCCACCATATCAAGTATCATCAATTCTACCCACGTGTCATAATCCATAAAAGTAACCAAGCACGATCGATAGACTCGATCAACCATAACAAATCTCTGAATGGAGTAGACACCTGAATAGGTACTGCTATGCTATCACAAGTGAAGTCCCAGCCAACAGCATGATATGAAGACACATATGAATAAGTAGATCCAGGATCAATTTTTCACGACCCAACCCCGTAGGCCACGACTAGTGCTCGACAGGGGCACCCGTACATACTCACTAACCAAACTACACTTGCGTTTACATATTATGAATCTCGTGCATACAAAATCATATATATATCATTTAAATCGTTACTTATGCCATAACACATAAATCGATCATATTAACGTAGTGTAGGAGAAAACCGGACACAAATCAAATAAGCATCACTGAACAAACACGACCCATGACCCACATACATGTCTACAAGCCTCTAATACAGACAACAAAATCAAATGACGGGACAGGGCCCCGCCGTACCCAAAATAGTCATAAACACAAGGTATGTACAATAAAAAGATCTATACCAAAAGTATAGGCTCCGGATCAAAGGAGCACTCCGAACAGCAGAACAGATACCCTAGACTGACGAATCACCTCAATGAGCATCTGTACCTGCGGGCATGAAACGCAGCCCCCGAAGAAAGGGGGTCAGTACGGAATATGTACTGAGTATGTAAAGCAAGGAATACAGAAAATAGAACATACCGAATCAACAGTACAAAGGTAAATACATATCTGAATTATCAAAGCACTATTTCCCGATCACTAATCACGTATACAGATGTCATATGTCAAAAAAGTGCAGACTAGGAATATCAGATTAATTATTTCCCAAATACAGATCATCTGAGCCGAAGTCGTATGTCAGAAGAAGTACGAATTCAGAATGACAGATTACTTGTTTTCTAGACACAGATCATATATATCAATATCATAGGTCAGAAGAAGTACAGAGGATACAGAATACCAGAGAACTTACTTTCCAAACACAAATCGTGCATATCAAAATCGTATATCGTGTGTGTGTGTATAACAGATCCCGGCCCTTCCGTGAGGGACGCGGTGGACAGAATCATATAGCAGATCCCGGCCCTTAGTAAGGGACGCGGTGGACAGAATCGTCAGATGTCAAAGACAGATATCATATGTACATGTAACAGATCCCGGCCCTTCAATAAGGGACGCGGTGAACAGAAATATCAATGCATGTCAGAATCATATAACATATATGCAGATAACAGATCCCGGCCCTTTACTAAGGGACGCAGTAAGTCATATGTCATGTGTGCATGTAACAGAACCCGGCCCTCTGCTGCGGGACGCGGTGAATCACATATCATATGCCATCCTGGCCACCGCCCCGTATCATCATAAACATGCATATAACAGAACCCAGCCCGCAGGGGAGAGGGACGCGGTGAACAATGCAGAGAAGATGCACGATAACATAACAGAACCTGGCCCGAGCGCAGTGAATAACATACTGAGGCTTGCACGAACAGAGCAGTGAGAAACCATGTACACATATATCCAGACTCGAGAGATATGAACACTTACCGACATTTGAAGATCATATACATATTCCGAGTCGATCGGAGTTAATATGTGAAAGTTACGGACATTTTTACCACAGACTTTTACGAACATTTCAAAGTAAATCCAAACGACAGATCAGTTCGAAGGAAACAAACGATAGTCATAATGTATATATATCTTTTGGATGGCACGATGGATGGTATCAGAATAAAGCCTTTAGAATCGTTTTACATATCCAAATACGTTATAACACTCATTGGAATAGTTACAACACTTATCGTTTAATAAACGGAACAATGATCAAAAGTTTCCTTTGAATACCGTGCGAAAGATATCATATACAACATTTAAGGGACCCGATAGAACAACTCAAATAATAAATCATATAAAAGAAATCGAACAATAATCATAGTGTATGTCTTGCGGATGTCACAATGGGTTATGTCAAAATAATCTTTCTGGGATCGTTTTACACTTCAAAATATGTTATAAGACTCAAGGGAATAGTCAAAACACTTATCGTTTAGTAGTTGAGGGAGTAGTTAAAAGTTTCCTTTAATTATTGCTCGAAAACAAGTCAATAATGCAATAGGAGCGGATTCGAAAATAGTGGGCCCACCTCGGGTCAACCGAGGTGGCGGACACAAATTACGTACCTTAAGCCTTAGGGAGTCACTTATGAAAGTTTTAGTGTAGTCCGGTTCCATTTGGGCAAATTGTAGGTGTTTAAGCAATTGTTTCAACAAGGCATGGAGTACTTAATTCAATTCTATTGAATGAAAAAGGGTCAAATTTAAACTCAGATTTCTAGAAATAGAGTTGTCCCCGAGGCTCGTATCCAAACCTATTATGTCTAAGACATGCCAAAAGAAGGAAGGGTAAAGCTTTACATACCTTTTCCGCTCCTTACGCTACTCCAAATTCAAATCCCGTTTACTCCAAAATCTACAATTGGTCACAATTACCAAATATAAATTATAAGCTTTTAGAAATTCAGTCTTAAATCCATATTTGTTTACAGAAATTTCGGCAGCACTTCCCCTATAAATTCAACATCCCCGAGAATTTAACTCGGCCAAAACATCAATAACAACACCAACAACAATACCAACAACATCAACAATCAATACAAAACACATTCTAACATCAATAGTCTCCCTTTCTACATAACGCAACAACTTCTACTCCAACTTCACATTTCCAAACCAATATCAACGTTTTCATATTTATTTACTAACTCAAGATCATTCAAATACAATCCAAGAGCATTTCATATCATTCTACCAAATATACAAAAATTCCACCGAAACCATAATTCACCCGAAACTTCCAACCTTCGACATAAATGTTCACAACATATTTTTATCTTCCACATTCATGAACTACGCTAACAATTCACACGTTAACAATGTTATTTCCGCAAAAACAATAAACGACACTAGTCTTACATTAGCTTGCAAATCAGCCCGCAACAAGTCCAACATGCATTTAAATTGTTAAACTCTCCTTCCA
Source organism: Lycium barbarum (assembly GCF_019175385.1). Lineage (NCBI taxonomy): Eukaryota > Viridiplantae > Streptophyta > Magnoliopsida > Solanales > Solanaceae > Lycium > Lycium barbarum. Next base: position 101,759,111 of record NC_083347.1, on the reverse strand, counting down.
TCATGAAATACATGTCAACAACAACCAAATTGCTAGATAAAATAATTGGTTCATTACTCCTACACACACACATGCACACGACCACACACCTATACACACGGCCACCATGCACTACTCCATATTTTCATGAATTCTTTCCATTCCTACATATTACAAGATAAACAAACCATCCATAACACATAAAAGAGAATTAAATCTTACCTTTTTTTTTTCTCAACTTAGCTAAGGTTATGATTTTGCGACAACGAGCGGTTTTCTTGTTTCAACAATTATACCACGTTGAAGAGGGCCTTCAACTTAGTAAGAATACTAGAAGAAACAATTTTTTTTTGGACAAGATTTATGATCTTCCTTTTTTCTCCCTCCTTGGCCGAAAGTTGGGGTGGTCTTTTGTTCTTCAAAGTTTCTTGAATTTTCTATGGGTTGAAGATGACTTAATCATCTTTTATTAATTTGTCACATGAATTAATTAAATGGGCTTGGGCCATTCACCTTATGGCCGGCCACCCTCCAAATGTTGGGCCTTTGTTTTCATTTTTTTGAGCCCAATTACTTATGGGTCACATTTTGTAATTCACGAAACTAATTTCCGAAATTCCAATTTTTCCCTTAGCCTTCCTCGATATTTTCGTGTCAATATTTTTCATGAACAACATACATATTGAATGACATCAAAATATTGCCCCATCTCTTACTAGTCACAATTATTTCAAATTTTTCCGAATATGCAAGATACGGGATATAACACAAATAATATAGATGCTGCTCTATGTCGGACACAAACGATACCTAAAATGACAGCATCTGAGGCCTCCGCTTTGGGTCTACCTGGGAATGAATAACACTTGACCCATTTACCCTTGTTGACCCTTTCTCAAGTCCCGTTAGTATGAATTATGAGTTAGTAAAGTCATTGATTTGATTCCTAAAAGGTTTCAGTGTGATTTGCGTCATTGGTGGGGGAACTAGTTAAGTTAAAGAGATAGAGTTGACTATGGTCAACATCGGGTTAAGATGAACTCGTGTCAATATTTTGAAAGTCCCAACAAATTAGTATGATGATTTTTGACTTTTCCACAAGTTTTGGTGAGGTATCGAAGAGTTTCAGATGCATTTGGGTTGTGTCGCACTCGTATTCGATGTTTTCGCTGTAGTCCTTTGGAAATTAAGGGCACCATATTGATCAAACAACCTTTGTTTTTTGTTTTTATTGAACCATTAGATCCGTATTGGAATTAAGAAGCTATATAAAAAAGAATCATCGCATTTCGCCTTCAGATGAGAGAGTTATAGTCATTTTAGTGCGGGCTGTACCGGGAGGTCCGCAGCAGTGAAACTCATGACCGTTGTGACAAATCCATCACAATGAAGCTAGGGACCGCTGCAATGAAGACCCGGGGGGGGGGGGGGGGGGCAGAAACCTACTTGTATATTAAAATTTCGAAGTCATTACCCACAAAACCCCAAACACAATTTTCAAGAGAGAAAGAGGTGAATTTTATTCCATCCATTGGTGAAAGCATCTTTAAAGATAAGTCCCTACCTTTATTTGTTCCTTTACCCTTGTTCATTAAGTTCCATGGCTAGTTTAAGGTTCTCTAATGGTGAATGAAAATCCTAGAACCTTAGAATTAGTAAACCCTTAAATAATTGATGGGTTGTTGATTTTATTGTTATCTAATCATCTAGAATTATAGATTATCACTTTCCAGGATGAGAATTCGATTATTAATAATGATAATTGTGTATTGAAACTTTGGGTTCTAATAAAAATGGGAATTTTGGCCTAAAATCTGTTTTGAAAGGGTTAAATTTATTAGAAACCTATAAATTGGAGGATAATGATTGTTACGAGTGAGATTATGATAGAATTACCATTTAATGATGGTTCCATCCATTTGAAAAGGGTTGAAGAAATTGTGTCTTCTTCCCCAATTGATGTTTTTGTTGATTAGATGGTATGTAGCTTATTTAGCATTATGGTCTATCGTTATATACTAGACTACCATTTTTATGAGGCGTTTCAGAAACAGAAGGCTCATGTGGAGTAGTTCATGGCTCCTGTTTTGCATTCGAGGTACGTTACGGCTTACTTTAATTAGACTTTGATTAGTGAAACATATATATTTTGTGTAGAATTGACGGGAGAAAGCATGACTAGGTCTTCGGATAAGAGGTATGGTTGGATATTATATAGGTTGGGATGACTTCTGATTATGTGGGCTAGTCACCATTATTTACGCATTGTGAAGGTGTAGTTTTATTCATACTGTGGTGATTCGGGATGGAGTTTTATTAGGATGGTTGTTGTTGATGGTGGCTTGTTGTCCTATTATTGTGATTAGACTTGTTACCTGAATTGTTGTGTTGTGATACGCTTTGTACTCCATTCTCTCTTATTGTGACAAATATCATCGGAGAAAGGAAGGATAATGAGTTTAGACCTGCATCGTGATATATACTTATAGTAATACTCAAATGGAAACTTGACGTATGACTTACTGTTGATGATGATATTGTGCATGGCATACATTTCATTGCATAACTATATTGATATTGAGTTATGACTTGGTGTGGATGATGATATTCGATAAGATGGAACACCTTGGTGAAACAAGACTTAGTTGTGAGGTGTACTCGTTATACGTGGAAGTAAAAGGGGACATAGACTCTTTGTGTTGACTGAGATGTTTTCTCTGATTCATTTCATGGTTGAGCTGACTTATCTAAAGTCTTGGTATGGCTTATAGCATTGTGACTTGCACTTTCATTGCATTTGATTTCACTGATTGATCATGCTTACTGTTGAGTTGATTTATATAAGTATTGATATGGATTATAGCGTGGTGCCTTCCATAGTATATTCATTGGCATTGATTACATTGATTTAAGAATTATGCATGCATTCACTCATACATGATGGAAATGGATGGGAAACGATTCATGAAATACTTGTACCATGATGCCTTGTGTTTGACATTGATATTGCTAACTCTTCATAGTCCATACATACTAATGAACTGGATTACGCTGAGACATACATTGTGATGGATAATACTGATAATAATTGAAGATGAAACATATACATCTACTTAAGGTACATTTGACAGGGGGTGACGATGTGCCCTTGGTGTGAACTCGTGGTCCGTGGTTCGTTCCAGAACGAGTGGTATATGGACACCATAGATCCCCTGCAGGTCATGACTATTTCGGCAAATATTACCATTTAATATGTGTGTACAGGTTTGAGGTATTTGGCCAGTGCATTGCATTGCATTGCACATCATTATATTTTGCATTGCACTTCATTAGCTTTTACTCTGCATTATTATATGGTTCTTTTAGTTCTGATTTTGGTATGGTTTGTTGAAACGGTTGTGTGGTATAGATATGATTATTAACTAAGTTAATTTGTGGAGTAGCGACTCTACCTAGGGTCGGAACTTGGACTTGTGAATATTGTGTAAGAGTATTGAGACTCGTTAGACTTGTGGTTTAGAAGCTTCATCTTAGGCTGTGATTCAATTATGGAATGTTCTGTGACCATGATTTGAGTTTTATATGCCTAGCTATTTATCTTGTTGATTTTATGCTTATATGCGTGAACTAATCTTAATCGGCCTATGATGCTTACTCAATACGTGTTGTTTGTACCGATGCTACTCTTGCTATACTCTTCTTTGAGTGCAGAGTTTGTTGCTAGTTCTAGTTCCTATCATCGAGAGTGATTCGAGTCTACTTGGCAGAGATTCCAGAGTGAGCTTTGGCTAGATCTGCAACCCAGAGACTCTTCCTTTGCATTTGGCTGTCTATTTTGTATTTTTTTAGACAATATTGATATTTTGAGATTTATATTTTCTTATCAGACTTATATCTTCTTGGCAGTAGCTCTTTTACTAGTCCAGACAAAATTTTGGGGTTGTTGTTATTTCCGCACTTGTTATCATTACGATTTGAATCTGTTAACTAAATCATTGTTTATTTCCGCATAATTTTTATAAATTTTTAAAATGAGTTGGGAATGGTTCGCCTACCTGGGGGGACGATATAGGTGCCATCACGATCCACAAATTGGGTCGTGACATTAGCTTCAACAATTTTAGAGTCCAAATCCCCAAGGCCATCACGAGCCTGTTCTAGGGTGAACCTTCGAACATTCCATTTGCTGTATTCGACCTTGAAAAGAGAGAACCAGCTTTTTCTGCTTTCAGATTTTCCTGAGCCCATTCTAATTGAGGTTCAGTCTCTTAGTTTTTTCGAGAAGAAGCATTAAGGTCGGACTTCAGCTTACCAATAATGTCGTTAAGTTGACGATTCTCGGCCTAGGACTGCTGCAAATCTTATTCAAATTTTTGAGTGGCAGTAGCCAGTTCAGAAGCCCACCCATTTTTAATTTTGGTGAATTGGCTCTTTAATCGATCAACTTCAGAGGCTACAAAGACCTCATGAATTGCTCTTCGAATCCCCTCCAAAAATTCAAGTTTGAATTGGAGAGTTTCGAGGTTCAGTGATGCTTGATCGAGTTCTTGCTTCAGAGTGAACTTTTCATCCTGAACTCGGCTGAGATCATCCATAGATCGAATGTAGTCATTCTTATACTTGATCAGCTCTTCTTGAATCAAGGGAAGGTCACCTGCGGCTCGCCTATCCCTTCTTTCAAGCTCAGCTTTCAAGTTCAGAATTTGTCCTTCCTGAGCATCCAGTTGAGCCCTTAGATCGTCATTTTCTTCAAGGGCTTGACGGAAGCCTTCACCGACCAGGGAGGATGGCTGAAAGCAGGGGAAATATTAGTTACGGCGGTAAGTGTAAAAAGAAAAAAAAAAGAAATAAGTAAAGTTGTGAATATCCTATTGGACGAGTGCATCCCTTCGTTGATCAAACAATTCCAGGAGACATTGTTCATTTTCTCTTTGTCTTGTTCTGAGACAAGAGGTTTCAAATAGCTTGCAATCCCCACCGGATGGCCTAAGAAGTTGGTATCCTAAAAAATGGAGATAGTGGTAGTCTGGCGGTAGGAAGGATTTATGCTGGGATGAGGTGTTCTGAGATCTTCTTGAAGGAAGTATCGTCGGGACTGAGAGATGCTAAAAACCCGTAGGACTTATATACACTTCCTGAGCTTGTATGGCTTAGACCCCTTCAAAGTATTGATCGAGGTCATCATGGCCAGTTGACAGAACAACGGTTGAAGCCAGAGCAGTATCCAGAGCGGAAGTTGGGGGAGCAGTTGGAGCAGGAGTGACCCTTAATCTTTTAATAGGAGCGGAGTCATCTTCCGTCTCTTCTCCGTCGAGGTCAACAACCTCCATTGAGTCAGGAGTAGAACGTACTGTAGCTCCATTAATAGGAGCAACTACCGAAGTCAAAGCAAGTTTCCGTGTGGCAGCAGGGGTCTCGGAGGAAAGAGCAGCAACCTCAGGGATGGTAGGGTTCCTTGTTTGTCTTTTCCTCTTTGGGACCATGGGGTTGATGGCATGGAGGGAGGCTTAGCAGCTTTCTTCGGGATTGCAACCTAGGAAATCACGAGGGCTAATGTGTTTGCGTCTAATTTCAGGTCAGCCAACACCCTCGGAATAAAAGATCCTTTTGGAAGGCCTGGTAAACATGAAGAGCTAAGTTAGAAAATTTTCCTACGGTAAAAAAAGGTTATATTTGTAAATACAAACCATGGTGTGTTGCCTTCCACCGGTCTTTGGAAATTACTTTCCATTTGCGTGAAGCTTTGTCAGAGATGGCCAAAATGGCCTGGACCCATTTGTGATGATTTTCTATGTTTCCAGAGGTCCAGGCGGTGGCTACATGGGAAGGAGAAGTTAGTACCAAAAAAAAAACTTACGGGTCAAGTTCCATGCCTTCGGAAAGGGCATATATTATGTCGGAATGATCTCGGCTGTGAGGATTGCGATGTAACGTTCTGTCCAGCCACGGTTGTTGTCTTGATCAAGTTCAAAAATGAAGGGATTCTTTCCTCGTTTATTTAGTCGAATCACACCACCACGGAAGAATATGGGGGTGTGTAGACGGATTAGATGGTCTAGCGTGAATGGGATTCTTGCCTCCGATGTCAAGAAACGGAGACAAGCCACTAATCTCCATACAGATGGACCGACTTGTGCTAAACACATGTTGTAAGTGTGACACGAATCCAGGATGACGATATCAATGGGTGGTTCGAATTTTAGAGTAAAAGGATAAGTGTATACGTTGGAAAAACCTGGTCGGACCGTAAGAATGGACTCCTCCGGTAATGGGAAGATAGTTTGAGAAATGACTTTCCGAAAACTTGATGATGAGTTGGTGGTAGAGTCATTTTCCATCGGGACTCTTTTCCAGCCACAATCTTCTCGGACTTTGTTTTCATCGTTGGAGGTAATAGATGAAGGGTAAGCATCAACCGGTGTCCCACGGTCATCTTTGGTGGTAGCTGTGCTCACAAAAAATTCTTTAGAAAAGTTGAAAGTGGAAGGTAACATATTAATGGCTTTAGCATCTGAAGTTCCATGGCCTTAGCCGGAACCGCCGTAGACGGAGCCGTCGTGGTCAGAGAAGAAGGTGGAGGAGTGGAACTAGCCCAGGCAGCGTAAGTGTTATTTTTGTTGGTGCTAGTCATTTGAGCAGAAGAAGGAGTTTAGTTAAGGGTGTTGATCGGAAAAGCTAGTAGTGATCGGAAAAGAGAGTTAGCAATAAGCGGAAAATTCTTTTGAAGGCAAGGAAAATATTGGAAGAGGTGAAGGAGTTTGAGAGGAAAGTAAAATGATAAAAATAAGGAAGTGAAGAGATTTTATAGTAGGGTTTATCATCATTACGGTGACGGTTCGGGTCATGAAACCGCTTCAGCTCTCCAGTTAACAGTTGACACGTGTTTGGAGTGACAGCGTGACGAAACGTGTGTCAGAACATGGAGAAGTGGAGACGTTTTAATTTCCCGTCTATTTTGGAAGGTGAATTTATTATTTTGAAAGAAGTGAAAATTTAAAAAAAAGTTGTCAATATAATTACTTCGGTTATTTAACTTCAAAATATTCGTGCATAAAAAAACAAAAAAACCTAGTCGGTTCCAAGGAAACATATAAAATGGATAAATGCAATGAAAAGAAGATGCTTTATAAGACCAACTCGATTGGATCAAGTGTATTATAATCTCGGTTATAATAACTGTACATAACATGACCAAACGAATGGTCTAGAAAATTAAAAAAAAAATGAAGCAAAAGTAAAGAAAAATTCGAAGTTTATGCGGCCTCGGATATCTCGACTAATTTATCCTTTGGCTCGATAATTTCGGGTTTGCCAAAATTAACTAAGGCTAATTCAGCGGCCTTTATTTCTTTTTCACTTCGATAAGAGAGGTTGGAGGATTGAAACCAGGAGAAGAAGCTCCCTAGAAAGTTCTTATTTTCGCTTCCAAAATATATAAGTTGTGGTGAAGGAGTAACTTTTGGCACCGAACCTTGAAACAATCACGGGAAACTTCCACGCTGGTGAGTTCATCTCGGATTTGCGAATTAGTTGCCTCTAGTTGGAAGTTCTTTTTTTGAAGTTTCACGAAGGAGGTAGTCAATGATTGGAGGTAATTTTCTCTGTCTTTCAATAAGTCAGATGCGTCATGTAAGTGCAGAGTCAATGCAGCTTGCAGGGAATCGAAATTTCGGAGCCCTGACTTGAGTTGTTTGTTTTCCCCTCGGACACGTTCAATCTTTTCATGGAGGTTTACGTCTTGTTGGGAAAGAATAAACAAGCGAGCCATTCCAATGGCCGAAGTAGTAGCAATGTGACCCTGAATAAAGTAACATATCAGAATAGGGAAAAATAACGAGGGGAGCCAGCTGAATAAAAGCGTGCATACCTGAAGAAGAGCATCTTCCAGCTGGTTCAAGGGTGACTTTAATTGAGTAGCAGAGGTACGAGGACGGGTGGATGACCCCGTAGAAGCTATTTCACCCCAAGACAATGAATGCCTCGGTGGAGACTTAGTAGTTAGTGGGGCCGGTTCATCATGTGAATCATTAGTTGACTCACTGGGACTGTTGGACATGACATCATTAACTTCATATGACGACTCGTCATCATCAAGAAAGATTATGGCATTTTGGTTTTATTTGAAACTTTCTTCATAGCCTCTGAAAGTAAGCGACAAACGAATCTGGGAGCCAATTCTTATGGAAGAAATCGGGATGATTGGAACGTCTTTTTGCTTTCGTTTCTTACTTGAAGAGCCAACATCTTCAGTAGCATCTTCCTTAGAAGGATCAGTTTTTGAGTTAGGATGCTTTGTCGGAAGTCCGTGGTTTTTTTCCTTTCCACCATTCGGAGGAAATACTTCTCCAAGAACGGGTCAGGTCACGAGAAGCTCCAACCAATGCGACGACCCAATCAAATATTTTGATTACGAGCTCCGGTTCAGCTGAAATCGGGGTAGAATTCCATGTTTCAAGAAAGGGCTCCGATAGAGGACGATGGAGTTGATTTTTCCGGATTATGACAAGTTGGTGTAGCCATCCTTTGTCATAGTCATCTTCTAGATCAATGAGACCTTACCTCCCAGGAGGGTACAGATGCCCCAGACTACCTCGAATAACTCGAGGGACGTAAATGTGAATCAAATGGTCTAGGGTAAAGGAAACTCCAGCTATGTTAGCCAAAAGGTTGATACAGTAAACCAACATCAAATTTGCGGAGAAACTTGTCCAATACAAATTCGATAACGGCGGCAAAAGTCTTCTATAACTTGAGGAATGGGTAAAGAATAGCCAATTTCGAAAGGATATGTGTAGGTCAGAGAATAACCTGCAACGTGATGATTCATTCTAATTTCGTTGCTAACTTGGATAACATCAATGTCGGCGTCCAAGTTACAATCATCCCGAACCCTAGGGATAGTGGCTGTATCAATAAAAGATTCAAAGTTTTCGATAGACTAAAGATAACTTGAAACTTGATAGTCATCTTGGTATTTGAAGCAGCGAGGAGGATATCAGCGGCAAAGAACTCACGTCTCTCCCTTGAGTCATGTGAATTCATTGGAGTTTGTTGTGAAGTATGCGTCGTCGATGCATAATTAGTAGGTGATGGAGTTAATAAGGGGACGAAAGACATTGTTAAAAGGAATTTTTTTGAAAGGAAGAGGTTGCAAAGATTGTGATATAGAGTTTAGTTGTGAAAGGAAAGTGAATGTGTAGCAAATATGGAGGAGATTCTTACCTTTTATACACTCAAAATTGGAAGATGAAGGGTTGGAAATTCAAATGGCAACCGTTTCTGAGGCTAATCACATCAATGGAGCAATAATGAGCACTCAGTATCGTGCAGAGTGCATTAAAGACAAAGGTGAAGAATGTCTTTTTAGGCGGCTGAGTTTGGCTTTCGGTATTCCCGCCACCGCTCTGTTTCGGTTTCAGTTCAAATCCATTCCCCGGAATCAATGTTTTCCACCGGAAAATGAAAGGACTAACTGTATACGCGCTAAAAATAGCTTTATACGTGGATATAGTTAATTTGGCACGAGGAAATGGGAGGAAGAGTTACCAAGGCAGTACAAAAATTTGAAGATTTCAAAGGAAAGGACTACGATAGAACCTGAGGTGACCATTTCGAAGTAAATCTGTTCCGAGGTATTAGCTCGACGAAGTCATTTAATGAATATTCCAGGATTTGTAGCCGTTAGTGGACCGAATCAGGTTTGATGCGGACGTTACGATTAGAATTTAAGAGGCATTTAAGGCTCTTAATTAGTCATTATTAGTGAAGATTATGGATTTAAGTACTGATTTCCCCTGTTATAAATAAGGGCATATAACTTGTAATGAAGATTACAAAAAAAAACACAGGGCAATACTCTTACTAAAAAGCTCTATCACATTCAGTTAACATGTTCTTTCGCTTTTCATAGTCTTTTCATATTACTTCGGTCTTAAAGCTTCTTAAGGCATAAAGATAATTCGGAGTCACTACACTTGAGGAAATCGCTCCGAGATCTCACAGAGGGTAAGCTCCAATTGTTATTTTATTGTTCTTTTATTCATATTTCCTTATAATTGTTTTATCATTTTGATTTTAATTCAAGCAAACCAAAGCACGTATCCTTTAAACCACGTATAAATTCAACTGTACCCTTTTCAGGGGTAAACAAAAGTAGACACCAAAATATCATGTATGTGAGCATAGCCATCACTAATGAAATAAAGTTTTTGAGAATGTGTAGATACTGCATATCGTGGGGAAGAAAACAAGAAAAGGGATATTACAATAGAGATGGGGTTAGTTTCGGTTCCTATTTTTGCTGGAAAGAATCATCTTTCAACATTATTTTAACTTCTGTAAAATTCTATATCAAACATGATGAAGATGAAGATTGGCAATCAGACTTGTAGTCATATATAGGCATAATGGGAGGACACATATAATTATATCATTAACTTACCCATTAAACTTTTGAAGGTTATGAATATGATAGGCAAAAGAGTTATGAATATTAATACACTTTAAATTCTTTCATACTCTTAAATGTCTTTTGAGCAATAAATGTAGATAATTATTAATTTTTGATAGAGTAATTTCATTTTCAGCAAATATTTTAAGGGGAATATAAGAGGAAAAGACCAAAAAATTGAGAAAAAAGATAAATACAAATACTAGCCTAAGAGAGGTGCAACCTCACTTTTCTATTGCCTAGCTTTATATATAGATATATGTAGATTTGGTTGCATCTACCTTTTTCATTAATGCAGTTAATCCACATGTAAGCCTGTTTGGAAAGCAAACAAGCAAATTGGAATTAGTTGTAATTGAGAGTAATTTGGAAAGCCACAAGGGATTTGGAACTGGATGGAGAGTTTGGCGAAGTAAATTACCAAGTTAGAGAGGAATTTGGTTTAATTGGAAGGGTGTAATTACACTCGGGGTGGGGGGGGGGGGGGGGGGTGGAGGGGTGAGAAATGAGTGTAATTACATGACAACTTTTTTTTTTTTTAAATTATTAATTTCTTTTATTTTATATTTATTTCTATTATTTTAATTTCTTTTTTGTTTTTACTTTTTAAATTGTTCATATTTTTCAAAATTTCACATATTTATCTTTTATTTTTTCCCTCATTTTCCAGCCTTTACTTCTTTTAATTCTATGTAATTGCTCTCATTTTTATTTCTTAGTTATTTTCTTTATTTTCTTCATTTAGCTTGAAAAACATGGCCAAAGTGGAAAAATAATTTCTCCAACTCTTGCTTTTATAGTTCTCCAATTTTTCCAAGTCCAAAAATGACAAAATATGTCCCAAATTTTAGCTTAATTCTGTCAAGTTTTTGTAGTTTTAGCGACTTTTTTCATTTTCTTCAATTTGGCACCTTTTTGCCTCTTTTCACTTGATTTCTTTCTGATCACTTCTAAATCATATAAATTTGTAAATAGAAGTAAATGGCATTAAATGCACTATTTTTCTTAATCTAACATAGCAAATATCTAAGCTTAAAGAAGAGATAAGTGGTAAAATGTCAACTTATCAAACCCCTAAACTTAAACTATTGCTTGTCCTCAGGCAAATCAATAGATATCCTTCAAAGGAATCAACTCAATAGTGCACCAGCATCATATCAAGTCAAAAAGTTTACTTTTAGCACAAACACATGACTTTAATTGGTAGCAACAATTAATGATATATGAATTACGAAAAATTTCTCAAATACTTCATTTTCATTTCAAGTGCTCAAACACTAAGTTAATAAAAGTAGGAATCAAGTCATGACACTAAAGCTTCAAAATCTGCCTCATCATAAAAAAATAACTTTTTTTTGTTCATTCCTCACAATTGAAAAATTGAATAAGTTCACAACTCAAAGATCATGTTCCCTCACTCTCAAGAGAGAATCCCATACTTATAAAATGAAATTCAAAACACAAATGGATATCAAATGGAAAGTGTTACATCTCGAAAATTTCAAGTCGTTGCATTATGAGTAGACTAACGTAAGCCTAAATTGGACATGAAGTCCTTACGAGATTAAGGAGAGCATTTGCTAACTTTAAGCGCGTACCTTAAGGTTTTGAAGTAATATGAGTCAGTGGAATTAAGTTCGTCGAAGGAAGTAGAATGCAAGTCATGTTTGGGGAAGATTTCACAACAATTGAATTTTACTTTGTCTAGTAATGACTTGAGGAGGAGCTATACGGCCCCTTAGATGGTTAGTGTAGTGTTACACAAGTGCCAAGAGGGTTCCATAAGGATTGGAAGTCAAACGAATCGAAGGGAGCAACTTATCGGAAAGGGGTAGTTTGATGGACCATTTGATGGACCGTAGGATGTTTGATGGCCCGTCAAATGGTGGAGCCTCCACCATGAAATAGTCACAGTGAGGCATATTTGGCTGGGCTGCTTGACGGTCCATTTGACGGACGTAGAAATTTTGACGGTCCGTCAAAGTGGGCGTCAAAATGCCTGACGGGATTTTAAGGGACGCATTAAATATTTTGTTTTACTACATTTGGATTCATTATTTCCCCAAATGAGACCTTACATCTCTCCAAAACCCTCTTATCTAAGTCTATAAACTAATCCAAGCTAAATCCAAGAGAATCAAGAGATTCAAGTGCTAAGAAGCTTGCTAGGGTTTGTGAAACTCAAGATTTCCCTTGGTGTTGATGTTGAAGACTTCACTTTAGTGGAGAAAGTTGATCCAAGACTTGTTCTTGTGTGATTAAGGTAAGTTTTTACATCTCTTACGTATAGTTAAGGTTGTTTGATTGTTGTACCATTTGGTTGAAGGAAGAAAAATAAAAATACAGTTCAAGTGTGAGTTTTAGGATATTATGAGATATATGTTAGCTTGAATTACAATTCTTGGCATGTTATGAGTATAATCTTGTTGTGGGTGGTACTAATGATGTTGAGAAAATGTTGTATGTAAGTGTGTATAGGGTTGGGTTGAGATTATTATTATGAGTGATCTTAAAAAAAAAATTTGGGAATTGAATGTAGCCTCTTAATTGGGTGGAAGTAGATGAAATAGGGGAAATGCTGCCAAATTTTTGCTAACTCATGAATTATACTAGTTTGAACTTAAGAGTGTCCTTAAATCCTAACCTTGGTATGAACCCTCTGGAATGTAGATTTCTCGGGCTTTAGAGGTGAACTTTAAGTAGTTAAGAAGACATAAAGGTATATAAGGCTAACCTTTCTTTCTCAAGGCACGATTTTCGTTATTGTACACCTATTCATTGAATTCTCCATGTCTTTCATGACGTCTCCATTTCTAGAAAAGCTAAAGCTCATAAGCCTTAATACTCTTATGATATCATTGATCTCATCGTACGATAGTTGACCCTCTAAGGAAAGACATAGTGATGATGATGATGTTGATGATACTTATGCACTCCTATGTGTATATATGTATGTATGGATTTTTGTAACACTGAGCTTATGTGGCCTGGTATGATATCTACTGCGCGCACACCACTGCAGTTGGGCACGGATAACATGGAGCCTCGATGTGACCGGGTATGGATGACACCGAACCTATATGGTCGGGTATGGTATCATTATAAGTGTATATTTGAAATGTTTTCTTCAAACGAAGGTTAAGTAAGTATAATGAACGTCTTAAGAGGTATTGACGATCCATTTATCATATGTCATTCTTCATACTTGTATCATGTTATCACTCATGCCTTACATACTGAGTACATTATTCGTACTGACGTCCTTTTGTTTGTGAACGCTGCGTTCATGCCCGCAGGTAGACAGGGAGACAGACCAGACCAGTAGGCTGCCTCTTCAGTGATTGCATAGAGGTTCTCCATTTGATCCGGAGCCGAGATAGTTGGTATTATTCTTTTGGTGCACATATATGGGCATAGTGGGGTCCTATCCCGTCTTTATGATATTATATACTTTTCTTAGAGTCTCGTAAACAGTTGTGTATAGCTAGATGCCTCCCAGCCTCGTCAGCATATATTTTGTATATTATTTTCTTAGCCTTGTCGGCTTGTGTATATGTATATGGGCATAGTCGATGATGTTTACATAAAAGTGCCTTAGTCTGATGAGATTTGTATTATTGATGCATAGGAATTGCGAGTTAGCCATGTGGCTCACCTAGATATGGTTGTGAGAGTATGATGATAGGTGTTCGGTAGGTTAGCCAAGGTTAGCTCCGTGTGCCTGTCATGGCCCTCCGGTTTGGCTTTGACAAAAGTGGTATCAAAGTAGTTTGTCCTAGGGTATGCCTACGAGTCGTGTCCAATAGAGTCTTGTTTATAGGTGTGTTGCATGCCACACTTATAAACGGGAGGCTGCAGGCATTTATGAATGAATGACCTTCTTTTCATCATAGATCGTGCGATAGAGCCATGATATAAGAATTTCTCCTTCCTTAACAGTATGCTATGTTTTCAATGATACCTGTAAAAAAAAAATACAGCAGCCCAAAAGGGCAAGACAGTGGCAGGAAAGCGGACTGAGAGAGTATCGCCGACAAATATAGAAGAGGGTGAGTCTCATAATGAGGTTCCATCTCGGTCCTTTCACTCACCACCTGCTTCATAGAAGCATGAAAGAGCCTCAGCCCCAGCTCCAACACTCTCATTCCCTCCACCAAATGCCTCAGGCCAAAACGTGAAAGAGGTTATTCATTTGCTGACTCAGTTAGTCGCCGCTCAGGCTCAGCGGCAAAGTACCGGTCATGGTGATATCGCTGTCAGCCCCAGGGCCCGTGATTTTATTAGTTTGAACCCTCCAGAATTCTTTGGGTCAAAACCCCATGAGGACCCTCAAAGCTTCATTGATGAATGTTGAGGACACTTCGGTTAATGCATGCTTTGGACGTCGAGTCGGTATAGTTGGCCTCCTATAGATTACGGGATATTGTGGTCCATTGGTATACGGTTTGGATGTCTTCTAGAGGAGTCAATGCACCCTCGCCAGTATGGCAAGAGTTTGTGGATGCTTTCTTTCGACATTATTTGCCTCCCAAGATGCGATGGGCTAGAGCTAACAGGTTCTTGAATCTTGGACAAGGAAGTATGAGTGCCCTAGTGTATAGCCTCCGCTTTAATTCTTTGGCTAGGTATGCTCTGGCCATGGTAGCGGATATGAGAGACCGTGTTCATATGTTTATGAGTGGCCTAGGTCCACATTTGATGGATAAGTGCTTGACTGCCGCACTTCAGGACGGTATGGACATTTCTCGCATTTAGGCCCATGCCCAAAATCTAGAAGAACGGCAGCAACAACAAGGGAGTGAGCGTGAGCATGACAGGGCCTATATTAAGAGGGCTAGATCTTCGAGTCCAACTAGTGAGTTCAGAGAAGGGCAAAGACAGCAGTTTTCTAGGCATTCAGGCCATTCCATGACTAGTGCGCCTCTACGGTTTGCGGGCCAGAGATTTGATAAACCTATCCACTCCGGACCGGGCCAGAGTTTTAGAGCTTCGAGTTCTCATTACAGGGGTGACTCGGGCCAGGCAAGACTACCCTACCACGATGTTCTCAGTACGGGAAGCTACATTGGGGCCAGTGCCGATTAGGTTCAGATGCTTTCTATGCTTGCGGTCGGCCAGGCCATATCATGCGTAACTGTCCATCGATAGGTAGTAGGGGTAGGTTCCAAGCCACAGGGTCAGTAGTCGATTCTTCATCATCGATACGCCCTCCGAGACAAAGCTCACAGACACCAACTTGCCATGGCAGAGGTAGAGGAGGAGCCCCAGTTCTAGTGGTCCTCAACACCGTATTTATGCTCTGGCGGGGTGACAGGATCTTGAGTCCTCCCTTGATGTTGTTACAGGTACATTATCGGTATTTTCTCATAATGTTATGCATTGATTGATCTAGGATCCACATTGTCATATGTTACTCCTTATATTGCTGGTCGATTTGGGGTAAAACCGGAGTCAATCAAACCTTTTGAGCTATCTACACCTATCGGAGACCCAGTAATAGCTAGTCGGGTATATAGAAATTGTGTGATTGTAGTATGTGACCACCATACTATGGCCAACCTACATGAGTTAAAAATGGTAGATTTTGATGTCATTATGGGAATGAATTGGTTGGCTTCTTGCTATGCCAATATTGATTGTAGAACAAAAATGGTTCGCTTCTAGTTTGTGGGAGAACCCGCTTTAGAATGGAAGGGAGATACAGCGTCCCCGAGAGGTAGGTTTATTTCCTATCTCAAGGCAAGGAAGATGGTTGCTAAAGGTTGTATTTACCATTTAGTTCGGGTTCAAGATATAAAAGCCAAATCACCGACTCTTCAGTCTGTCCCCGTAGTGAATGAGTTTTCGGTTGTATTCCCGGATGAGCTTCCAGGCTTTCCACCCGAGAGAGATATTGATTTCACTATTGATGTGTTACCGGATACTAAGCCCATATATATTCCTCCTTATAGAATGACTCCTGCAAAGTTGAAAGAGTTGAAGGAGCAACTGAAGGATTTGCTTGAGAAGGGCTTTATTAGAACTAGTTCGTCACCTTGGGGAGCACCTGTATTGTTTGTAAGAAAGAAATTTGGCTCTTTGCAAATGTGTATTGATTACAAACAGCTGAATAAGGTGACGATCAAAAATAAATATCCGCTTCCAAAGATTGATGATTTATTCGATCAGTTGCAGGGTGCCCAATGGTTCTCTAAAATAGATCTAAGATCCGGGTATCACCAAGTAAGAGTTAGAGAGGAAGATATTCCAAAGATAGCCTTTAGAACCAGATATGGTCATTTTGAGTTTCGGGTAATGTCGTTTGGACCGACTAATGCACCGGCAGTATTCATGGATTTGATGAACAATTTGTTTAGGTCTTTCCTAGACTTGTTTGTGATTGTGTTTATCGATGATATCTTCATATACTCACTATCCAAGGCAGAACATGCAGATCATCTACGCACCGTCCTTAGAATTCTTCAGGTCCGGGAGCTATTTGCGAAATTTTCAAAATGTGAGTTTTCTTTGATTTTTGTGTCCTTTCTGGGGCATATTATTTCAGCTGATGGTATTTGGGTGGATACCCAGAAGATTGAAGCTGTGAAGACTTGGCCAAGGCCTACAACACCTATGGTGGTTCGTAGTTTTCTGGGTTTAGCAGGTTATTACAGAAGATTTGTAGAAGACATTTTTTCAATTTCTGCACCGTTGACAAAGCTAACTCAGAAATTGGCTAAATTTCAATGGACGGATGCTTGTGAACGTAGTTTTCAAGAGTTAAAGAATAGATTAACTTCGGCCCCGGTTCTAACTCTTCCAGAAGGATTGGAAGGCTAGTTGTCTATTGTGATGCTTCAGGCGTTGGGTTAGGATGTGTGTTGATACAACATGGTAAAGTGATTGCTTATGCTTCAAGGCAGTGCCGAAAACATGAGAAAAACTATCCAACCCATGATCTTGAGTTAGCTGTGGTGATTCATGCATTGAAGATGTGGAGACATTATTTGTATGGCGTTCATGTTGATATTTATACGGATCACAAGAGCCTTCAGTATATTTTCAAGCAAAAAAAATTAAATTTTCGACAAAGCCGATGGTTGGAGTTGTTGAAAGATTATGATGTTAACATTCTATATCATCCCGGGAAAGCGAACGTTGCGACTGATGCTCTTAGCCGTAGATCTATGGGAAGTTTATGTGATGTTCAGCTAGAGAAAAGAGAGTTAGCTTGTGAGCTCCAGTAGTTAGCTAGCCTAGGAGTTCGGGTAATGGACTCGAGCAATATAGGGGCCACCATTCAGAATTCAGGTGTTTCGTCTTTGGTGGTTGAGGTGAAAGAACGCCAATAGGAGGATCCCATATTAGTTCATTACAGGAATACATTTCCTCAGAAGAAGAAGTCATCCTTTGAAATTTCTACAGATGGAGTTCTCAGATATCGAGGCATATTATGTGTTTAGGGTGTTGGAGGATTACATCATCAGATTCTGGAGGAAGTCCATTGTTCCCGCTATTCTGTTCATCCGAGAGCGACGAAAATGTATCATGATCTTAAATCTAAATATTGGTGGAACAGAATGAAGAAAGATATAGCAGAATTCGTAGCTCAATGTCCTAACTGTCAGCAGGTAAAGATTGAGCATCAAAAGCCCAGCGGATTGTTGCAAGCTATAGAAATTCTGACTTGGAAATGGGAAGTGATTAATACGGACTTCATCGCAGGCTCACCTCGTTCTAAGCATAAATATGATTCTATATAGTTAATTGTGGATAGACTTACGAAGTCAGCTCATTTCCTACTAGTTAGAATTACATACGCGGCTGAAGATTATGCAAAGCTTTATGTCAAGGATATAGTGCGATTCCATGGTGTCCAGTATCTATTATTTCCGATAGAGGGACAGAGTTTACAACCAACTTCTGGAAATCTTTTCAAGAAGGTTTGGGGACTCAACTGATGGACAAGCTGAGCGTACCATCTAGACTCTCGAGGATATGCTATGGGCGTGTGTGTTGGATTTTGGAGGTAGTTGGTATGATCACTTACCGCTTATTGAGTTTTCTTATAACAACAGTTATCATTCCAGCATCCAAATGGCCCCGTATGAGGCTTTGTATGAGCGCAAGTGCAGATCCTCAATTGGGCGGTTCGAAGTGGGAGAAACTAAACTAATAGGGCCAGACTTGATCCTGCAAGCCATAGAAAAGGAGCTTATACAGGATCGACTATTAACAGCTCAGAGTCGTCAGAAATCCTATGCAGATAATCGTCAACGAGACTTAGAGTTCCAAGTGAAGGACTGGGTATTCTTGAAGGTGTCGCTAATGAAGGGCGTCATGAGGTTTGGTAAGAAGGGCAAGCTTAGTCCTCAGTATATTGGGCCTTATGAGATTGTCCGCAAGGTAGTCCAGGTGGCCTATGAATTAGATCTACCTTCGGATTTGGAGTCAGTCCATCCGGTTTTCCATGTATCGATACTTCGCAAGTGCATTGGAGATCCTTCCAGAATTGTACCGGTAGATGACGTCCAAGTCACCGAGCAATCGTCTTACGAAGAAGTTCCTATTGCCATTCTAGATAGGCAGATTTAGAGACTCAGAACCAAAGATGTAGCTTCTGTATAAGTCTTATGGGGAAATAATAATAGAGAGGAAATGACCTGGGAAGCTGAGGAAGACATGAAGTTCAGGTATCCGCATTTATTTCCACCCCCAGAAGAGACTCAGGCAGAGACGATGTCCTCAGGTATATAATGCTGTCTTTTGATGATTTCTTAGTCGTGTGTAGCCATTGTTGTTGTTGTTGTTGTTGTAGCCCTGTGAGGCCATATATTTTAGGTTGCTGTGATAGGATGGTAGTGGCATATTGCAGGGGAAACTCTGGCGAAATTTTTGTAGAATCCCTAAGAGTCTAACATTCGAGTACAAATGTTCCTAAGAGGGGAGGAATGTTACATCTCAGAAATTTTGAGTCGTTGCATTATGAGTAGACTAACGTAAGCCTAAATTGGACATGAATTCCTTACGAGAGTAAGGAGAGTATTTGATAACTTTAAGCGCATACCTTAGGGTTTTGAAGTCATACGAGTCTGTGAAATTAAGTTCGTCGAAGGAAGTAGAATGCAAGTCATGTTTGAGGAAGATTTCACAACAATTGAGTTTTACTTTGTTTAGTAATGACTTGAGGAGGAGCTATAGGGCCCTTGTAGATGGTTAATGAAGTCTTACACAAGTGCCAAGAAGGTTCCATAAGGATTGGAAGTCAAACAAATTGAAGGGAGCAACTTATCGGAAAGGGGTAGTTTAACGGACCATTTGACGGACCGTAGGATATTTGACGGCCCATCAAATGGTGGATCATCCACCGTGAAATAGTCACAGTGAGGCATGTTTTGGCTGGACTGCTTGACGGTCCATTTGACGGACCGTAGGAATTTTGACGGTCCGTCAAAGTGGACGTCAAAATGCCTGACGGGATTTTAAGTGACGCTTTAAATATTTTGTTTTACTTCATTTGGATTCATTATTTCCCCAAATGAGACCCTAGATCTCTCCAAAACCCTCTTATCTAAGTCTATAAACTAATCCAAGCTAAATCCAAGAGAATCAAGAGATTCAAGTGCTAAGAAGGTTGCTAGGGTTTATGAAACTCAATATTTACCTTGGTGTTGATGTTGGAGACTTCACTTTAGTGGAGAAAGTTGATCCAAGACTTGTTCTTGTGTGACTAAGGTAAGTTTTTACATCTCTTGCATATAGTTAAGGTTGTTTGATTGTTGTACCATTTGGTTGAAGGAAGAAAAATGAAAATAGAATTCAAGTGTTAATTTGAGGATATTATGAGCTATATGTTAACTTGAATTACAATTCTTGGCATGTTACGAGTATAATCTTTTTGTGGGTGGTACTAATGATGTTGAGGAAGTGTTGTATGTAAGTGTGTATGGGGTTGTGTTGAGATTATTATTATGAGTGATCTTGAAAAGGAGTTTTGGGGATTGAATGAAGCCTCTTAATTATGGTATTTTTAATAATGTCGTGGTTGATTGGGAGTTGTTTTGGAATTGGGTGGAGGTAGATGAAATAGGGGAAATGTTGCCTAATTTTCGCTAACTCATGAATTGCACTAGTTTGAACTTAAAGAGTGTCCTTAAATCCTAACCTTGGTATGAACCCTTTTGAATGTAGATTTCTCGCGCTTTGTAGGTGAACGTTAAGTAGTTAAGAAGACATAAAGGTATGTAAGGCTAACCCTTCTTTCTTAAGACATGATTTTCGTTATTGTACACCTATTCATGAAATTCACCATGTCTTCCATGACGTCTCCATTTCTAGACGTGCTAAAGCTCATAAGTCTTGATACTCTCATGATATCATTGATCTCATCCTACGATAGTTGACCCTCTAAGGAAAGACATAGTGATGATGATGATGTTGATGATACTTATGCAATCCTATGTGTATGTATGTATGTATGGCTATTTGTAACGCCCAGCTTATGTGTCCGAGTTTGATATCTACTGCACGCACCCCACTGCAGTTGGGTACAGATAACACCGAGCCTCGATATGACCGAGTATGGATGACACCGAACCTATATGGCCGGGTATGGTATCATTATAAGTGTATGTATAAATTGTTTTCTTCAAAGGAAGGTTAAGTAAGTATAATGAACATCTTAAGAGGTATTAACAATCCATGTATCATGTTATTATTCATGCCTTACATACTCAGTACATTGTTCGTGCTGACGTTCTTTTGTTTGTGGACGCTGCGTTCATGTCCGCAGGTAGACAGGGAGATAGACCAGACCAGTAGGTTGCCTCTTCAGTGCTTGCATAGAGGTGCTCCATTTGATCCGGAGCCGAGATAGTTGGTATTATTCTTTTGGTGCACATATATGGGCATGGCGGGGTCCTGTCCCGTCGTTATGATATTATATACTCTTCTTAGAGGCTCGTAGACAGTTGTGTATATCTAGATGTCTCCCAGCCTTGTCGGCTCATATTTTGTATGTCATTTTGTTAGCCTTGTCGGCTTGTGTATATGTATATGGGCATAGTTGATGATGTTAATATAAAAGTGCCTTACCCTGATGAGATTTGTATTATTGATGCATAGGAATTGCGAGTTAGCCATGTGGCTCACCTAGATATGGTTGTGAGGGTATGACGATAAGTGCTCGGCAGGTTAGCTCCAGGTGCCCGTCATGGCCCTCCAGTTGGGCTGTGATAGAAAGAATTAACTCTCTCTCTCTCTCTCTCTCTCTCTCTCTCTCTCATACACACACACACACACACACACACACACACACACACACACACAAAGAGGTTCAAATGCACACAAGTAGTACCATAGGCTTGACCTTCATGCATTTATCCACTAATGTAGCCACACTTGGTTTCATCCCACCACCTAGTCTTCTCTTTATTCACAACTTTTTATTCTTCCTTCCTCCTTTTTTTTTTAAACACTAATAGAAAGGTTTCACGTTTTCTTCTTTTTTTTTCTTTTAAAAAAAATTGTCACCCCTTTCACCTTTCAAGCAACTCCCACATCACAACTTTACTAACCATCACCCTCAAACTTAGGCTTTTAGCTTATTTTGCAATTTCAAAATACTTAGGGAGATAGGATGCCAAAAGATAGGGTAATGAAGAATAAGAGGGTAAAGCTTGTAACATAGGTGCCAATAAAAAAGGTTTAAGGCTCAAATTAAGGGGGGTTTACTAGGGAAACATTCAAAAGGTAGGCAACTTAAGGCTCAAAACGATCCAAGGAAAGCCTAACATCATTTTTCAAATCAAGTGTAACCGAGAATTTCGTCTTGAAACACATGCTAGGCAAGTTTTAGACCACAAGATATGCAAAAGAACTCACAAATAAACCTAACCTCACATGGCACATGAAAACCCAAGTAGAATATATATTCAAAACCAATTGAAACAAATGAACTCAAAAAGTCACTTCTAGTCTAAAGAGACTATTTAGTGAGCAAAAGAGTCAAACATTGAGTCGAAAAGTCACAACAAGAGTCCTTACTTCAATCATTTTTCCTTTTCAAAATTCAAGAATTCATATGGCAAGTTTTAAATGAGTTGGTACCAAGCAAGCTAAAAATTGGTCGACGGGCAAAAATCACATTCCAACATCATTCCTACAACTTAACTACAAAAAACTAAAGAAGCTAGTAATATTTATATTTAAAAAAAAAGCAAATCATACTAATATAAATGTCATAAAAAATGCCAAAATAAAAGCAATCTATCAAATTATCATCCATTATAACATATCACACCCCATCACAAAATATCTATCAAAATAAATCCTCCCCAACTTAAAATGTTGTGTTGTCCTCAGTGCAATTATAACACCTATTTTATGGTCCCTTTACTAGTTCCAAATTAGCCTCACACACTCCAAAAAGATAGAGAAGATATCTCCGAGAATGACTCACTTTGAGAATAAATATTCAAATGTGAATCAATAAGAAGCAAATACTATGTATCACTTTAGAGCAAAAAGTGTAATGTCACAAAGGAAGATTGAATTCCATACCTGAGAATTTTCAACTGTACGAAAGAATACATATGTTGCGGTTCTCCTGTCTCCTAATTTCCAAATGAGTGTTATCAAATGAATTAGCACAAAAATATATTTCCTAAGCACAATTCACGTAAAGTCGTTTCTTTCACTTTGATCAACTAAATTTATCTTGCAAGGAGAATGTGTACTCAACCATTTTATGAGCACAAAAATATCCCTTACCTTTCAGCCTATGAAACTCAAAATCCCACAAAATAGCAAGAAATCAAGATTCTCCAATCATGAAAATATGCATTTAGAAAAGAAAAAAACATCAGAGAACTCACTTCCTCTCCCATTTACACATTACGCCATTCTTTGGCCAAACTCAGCAAAAATCTCTCACACCAAAACTGACTTCTACGCATCTCTTAATGTTGCACGATTACTCAGACTCCCCCAGCTATTTAATTTTCCTCTGAAACAATTTGTCGAGCAAGTTGCACGTATCACTTAAGCAAACTCTATGTCACAGCAAGGACCATGAATTAGTCTCCCAAAAATGTGGGAAATATAGTTCAATCACAACCTCATCTCAATCAAACAACGCTAAAGTTTCGCACTTTGTGATCTAAGCTCCACATAAAAAAATCACAGAAAAAGAAAAAGGAAATGTGAGAAGAGAGAAAAGAAAAACAAAGTTATGCCAGTAAAGAGAAAGCAAGGGAGAGAAAAGAGGAGGAGAGGAGAAAGAAAACTATTGCCTGATTGCTGTGTTTCTGAAAAATGGGGCTGTGCGTGCAGTGTTTTGTCTAGAAGGGGAAAATAGAGGTAACTTTATGGTTTTGTTTTAAAACAAACAAGTCACTTACTTGGGTCAAAAATGGACAGTTGAACTTTATGCAAAATAAAATAAAAAATTCATTGTGCAACTACTTTAACACTCTAAATTTTGTTCAAATCAATTTAAAAAATTATGAAGTTTGGTAGATTAATAAAAAAATAACAAAATAAACTTATTTAAAAATAAAAAACACAAAATCAAATTAAAATTAAAGAAATATGGGCAGCCTCCCGTAAAGCGTCACTTTTAACGTCGTGGCATGACGTGAGTGAATTTTACCACTTTTCTCTCTAGTTGCAGGATATGAATTGTCGCCCCAACATTGAATCAAAATTACGATGATGCTCATGGGGAGGTAGTAGAATAGCAAAGAGACCAACTCTCGGGTATCGCATCTTGCACTTTTTGGGCTTAAGTGAGGGATGTCATTTTGTCTTCTT
Organism: Lycium barbarum; assembly: GCF_019175385.1. Lineage (NCBI taxonomy): Eukaryota > Viridiplantae > Streptophyta > Magnoliopsida > Solanales > Solanaceae > Lycium > Lycium barbarum. The sequence goes on along the minus strand of NC_083347.1, from coordinate 101,734,891 downwards.
GAACTTTCAAATTGCAAAATGTAAGGTTCTTGGTTTTCCTCTTTGCAATTCCACATGGATGCATATTGTTCAATTTTCATATCACCGCACAACTCGAGTCCGGAACCAAAATGACCCAATAAAAATGGACTTGAACCAAAATACCCAGAAAAAAAATATGATACAAAAGTACCTTTAACTTAGTATTTTACTGCATTAACGAACCTCTTTTGTTTTGTTTTGTTTTGTTTTGGTTAAACTCTCTTTCTTTGACATTTTCACGCTTTTTTATGTATTTTAGTCATAGATTAATCATGCTTCGAGACTCCGAAACGTTAATATTTTTTATAGAACCCTACTTATTTTTGTGCAATTAATGAGATAAGCTCAATACATCAAGGATACGCAAAACTTTGGATTGTCATTTTAGTGGTTGACAAGTGCTAGAAGTAAGTTTTTGTTTGACGACTTGTTGTCATTAGCTTTAAGTGATTTATGTTTTAGGGTTTCGTGTTATTTTTAAATTAATGCGTAACTTTATTTCGAATATGTCACAATTTTTTTTATTATCAATTTAGGATGTCACACTATAAACGATAATAAAGACTAAGATAATATTTATAAATATAGATAGATACGCAAACAATATATAATATTTACTTAAACTGTACAACTTAATTGTACATACACTATCGTGGATGGGTCCCTGTAATGACCCGCTTGGTTGTTATGCGTAATTTTACCATTCTATCCTTGCTAGTACTTTTCCAAGGTTAGGAATGAGCAGACATAAGTAAATTGGGGTGCGTTTTATGTTGTGTTTTGTGACTTATAACTGACTCGATGATGTGTTTTTAACTTGGTTGTTTGTTGGCTTGTGCTATAGGGCCTTAGAATGATTTTAAGAGACAAAGTATAAAAAGTGGTAAAATTTTATTTCCTCATGAAGTCAGAAACCCGATTTAAATATCTTATTTCGACCCCACTCCTTACATAATCCCAAAAATAGTTCCCAAGAGCATAGAGGAGACTTTCTAAGGCTAGGGCACTATTCTCCATCAAAGGTAAGTCTTAATCACTAACTTTCTTCGCGTAATGCTCTTATTCGATTCTTGTTTCAATCAAAGCACCTTTAATAGGAATTGGAGGGTAGAACACAAACACCAAGGAAACCCTAGAATATTAGTGGGTATTGTTTATTGTGGTTTAATATTGTTTAATTATCTAAGAGTAGAGATTATCGCTTCATAGCATGAGAACTTGATATTCAATGATGGGAATTATTTGTTGAGACCTAGGGTTCTAATAAAAATGGGAACTTTGGCTAAAAATAAGATTTGTAGGGTTGAAATGATTAAAGAACCCATTAATTGATTCAATACGATGCTTGAGACTAGCATTAGGATGGTTATGATCCTAAGGATAATTAACCCATTGATTAAAGGTAGAATTGGTGGGGTTGTCATCCCTAATTTGTTATTGTTAAGTTGATGACCCTTTACTTACTTAGAATTATAATTCTAGACTTTGAACGTTCCGAAGCTTTGAGCAAAGGAAAAGCTATTGCGGAGTGATTGCATTGTTTCAGTTAGGCTTCAAGGTAGGTTACAGTTTACTTGAGTTAGACTTTGAATAGTTGATTGTATATATCATAGAATATATGGGAGAAAGCATGTCTAGGACCTCGGACATGGAGTTTGGGTGATTGTTGTTAGTTGTATAATTAAATTGTGTGCAGTGTTTCCCTATTGTTGAGATTGATAAACTTGAATTGTATTCTTGAGAACGTTGCAAGGAAGGTGTTCATATATACCCTTCAGAGACTGATTGAGATAGGTTCATAGTATATTATCATTGAGCAGGTTATGTGTGGGTCTTATTGTGACTTGTGTGAATTGGTTATACTTCATTGATGTTGACTTGATGCGTGTTCTTGAGTCATTCCTTGTGATTTGGACGTTGTTGATGATGATTCAGATAGAACATATACATCTTTTAAGGCACATTTGACAGGGGGTGACGATGTAACCTAGTGTGAGCTTATGGGCTAAGGTTCTTTCTGAACGAGTAGTACATGGACACTATGGGTCCCCAGCAGGTCATGGCTATTTGGGGAAAATATTACCATTTAGCATGTGTGTACAGATATGTGATAGAGTTGAAACTTAATTGTTTATTCTACTTCTTTTGGCTTGAGCATTGGTGTTTTATTGTTTATAATTGGTGACTTATTCTGAAAGTGGATTATTTGAGGATATTATGTGTGATACATGTTTGTTGTGCCTGTTTGCCTATTTCACTTATTTTATGTATGTATGCATGATACTAATCTTAGTCGGCCTATGATACCTACCAGTACGTATTGTTTGTACTGACCTACACTTGCTGCACTTTTTTGTGAGTGCAGACTTTGAGCAAGAGATGTTTTCTAGACCTCGCATCTAGTTGAGGTTATTCACTACAAGATCAGAGGGTGAGCTCCTATCCGTGCCATGCCGCTTGAAGATCTTTCTTTATTTCAGATGTCTATTTTCATCTTAGACATTATGTTTATTTTAGACAGTATTTCTTCTTTAGACATTGTTGGTTAGAGTCCTTGCACAGTGACTTTCAGATTTTGGGGATGTAATAGCTAGATTTTCGCACTTGCTATTTAGTTTATTTTATTGTCAGACATTTTATTCCATTATTCGTAAGTGATGCTTATTAGTTTGTTTAAGTAATTGGAATTGGCTTGATAATGGGTTAAGAGATTGGTTCGCTCACTATAGGACTAGTGTGGGTGCCACTCACGTCTGTTTGGGACGTGACAAAGTTGGCATCAGAGCTTTAGGTTCATTGATCTCATCATACAAGGACATGTCTAGTAGAGTCCTGCGGATTGGTACAGAGATGTCTGTACTTCGGGAGTCTATGGGACACTAGAAAACTTCAATTTCTCTCTTTCTTTTGTGCTACTTGATTCCAATTGGTATTTGGATGATTCAAATTGGTATTTGACTTATCTTTCTATTCTCTCACAGATGGTGAGAACTTGTACGGCAGCAGCAGCTAACGAAGTACCCTCGCTGGCCGCAGCTCGAGGGTGAGGACAGGCTGCTAGGGCCGCAACTCATGGAGGAGGACGCCAAGCCAGGGGCCATGGTCGTGGTAGAGGCAGGCGAACAGAGCACCAGCCAGGAGCGGGGCTCTTGCAGGTGGTCAGCAACGCTCTGAGTCCCCTGAGCCTCAAGTTGTTCAGGATGAGGCAGCACAGTTCGTAGCAGCACCATCTCAGCCGGATATTATTGCTACTCCAGTGCTATAAGATGTTATGATTCGAGTGTTAAACCTACTAAATGGTTTAACAGAGGCAGGTGTGTTACCAACAGCAGCAGGTAATCAAGGTATGAGGGCAGGTGGTCCGGCTCAGGCTCCAGTTCAGGCACCAGGGGTACAGCACGCCGCAGCTGTGGCTTCCCGTTTGGATGAGGCCCCAGGACCTGAGTTATTTCTTAGGCCAGTGGGAGGACAGGTGATGACATATGACAAACATGATTTGTTTTAGAGGTTCACTAAGATGAAGCCTCCAGAGTTCTTTGGTACTGAGGCAAAGGATGCCTATGAATTCATTATTAATTGCCACGAGAGGATCCACAAGATGGGGCAGTTGAGAGGTATGGAGTAGAGTTTTTGACTTTTCAGCTCATGGGAGATGCTAAGCTATGGTGGAGGGCATTCGTAGAGTGTAGAGCAGTGAATTTGCCTCCATTAACTTGGACTCAGTTCTACTAAATTTTTCTTGAGAAGTATGTTCCTAGTACCATGAGGCATAGGAGGCGTGACGAGTTCAGCAACATTGAGCAGAGAAATTCTTCTGTGGCTGCTTACGAGTCCCGATTTCACTCATTGGCTCGTTATGCTCTCCATCTTTTTCCTACTGAGGAGGATAGGGTTAGATATTTTATGAAGGGGTTGAATACTGCCCTTCAGTTGTTAGCTCTTTAGTTAGTGACCAGGGGTTGTTCTTTTCAGGAGGTTGTGGATCACGTAAAGACTGTTGAGGGTGTCCTTCAGGATGGCTATAACAAATATGCAGAGAAGAAGGCCTGAAAGGGTGGTAATTTTAGTGGTACGTTTTCTAAAGGATAGGGATCCTAGAGTTACTCGGGCCGTCAGGTTCAGCAGACTATGCTGGCTTCGGTTTGAGGCTCATCTGGAGTCATTTAGTTCTCTATCAGCCTTGCAGGGGGATCTCAGTCTTGAGTTCTAGATCAGGGAGGTTATTCAGCTTCTTCAGTGTCAATTCAGAGGCCCACTCTTAATCATGCTTGCTTTGAGTGTGGCGAGCAAGGTCACATCAAGAGATTTTATTCTAGACTCAGACAGAGTAACCAGAGTGGTCAGTTTCATGCTCTTAGGTCCCCAGCGACTCCGGTTAGAAGAGGGGGATCTTTCGGTGGGAACCGTACTCCGACCAAGCGAGGTGGTCACACGATAGGTATAGGTGGCGCTCAGTCCAACAGAGGCGGTTATCAGGTTGAAGGGGTGGTGCTCAAACAGTTCAAGGGGATCGTGGAGGATCTCAGGCTAAGTGCTGGGCGTGCCCATATCTATGCTATGCCAAGCAGGCCAGAGGCCGAGGGCTCAGATGCAGTTATCACAGGTACTATCTTAGTCTGTCGCTGGCAGGCTTCTACACTATTTGATTCGAGCTCCACATTTTCGTATCTGTCTACTTATTTTTCTAGGAGTCTTGATACAACTTGTGACTTGCTTAATACTCTTATTTTTGTATCTACTCTGGTAGGAGATTATGTGGTTGTAAATAAAGTGTTTCCATCTTGCACCGTCACGATTATGGGTTATAGTACCTGGGTAGACTTAATGATTTTAGACATGGTAGATTTTGATGTTATTCTGGGTATGAGTTGGCTATCTCCCTACCATGCGATCCTAGACTGTCACGCTAAAACCATCACCTTAGCTATACCCGGGATACCTAGACTTGAGTGGAAAGGAAACCTTAATCCCTCTCCAAAGAAAATTATCTCTTATGTTCGTGCTAAGAAACGCGTTCAGAGGGGGCGTTTGGCTTATTTGGTGCATATATGTGATACTGATGGTGAGACTTCCTCACTTGAGTCAGTTCATGTAGTTTGTGAGTTTGCAGAGGTGTTTCCTGCGGACTTACCTGGTATGACACCAGGCCGTGATATTGATTTCTACATTGACTTAGAGTCGGGGACTCGCCCTATTTCTATCCCTCCATATCATATGGCTCCAACAGAGTTGAGGGAATTGAAAGAATAGCTTCAGGACCTTCTCAATAAGGGTTTTGTTAGTCTGAGTGTCTCTCCGTAGGGTGCTCCTATGCTTTTTGTGAAAAATAAGGATGATACTATGTGGATGTGCATTGATTACCGCCAGTTAAATAAAGTCACCATTCGAAATAAATATCCTATTCCTCACATTAAGGATCTGTTTGACCAGCTTCAAGGAGCATATGTGTTCTCTAAAATAGATTTGAGATCGGGCTACCATCAGTTAAAGATTCGGGCGGAGAATATCCCTAAGATAACTCTCAGGACTAGATACGGATATTATGAGTTTATTGTCATGTCTTTCGGGCTCACTAAGGCCCCTGCTGCTTTTATGGATTTGATGAACCGAATTTTTAAGCCATTCTTAGATTCTTTTGTTATTGTATTTATTGATGATATATTGATTTATTCGAAGAGCAGGGAAGATCATGAAAAACATCTGAGAGTTTTCCTTGGATTGTTGAGGGATAGGGAATTGTATGCTAAATTCCCTAAGTGTGAATTTTGGCTAGATTCGGTGTCCTTTTTAGGGCACGTGGTTTCGAAGGAGGGGATTATTTTTTATCCCAAAAATATTGAGGCCGTCAGAGATTGGGCTAGACCCACATCAGTGACAGAAATTCACAGCTTTGTGGGTTTGGCTAGTTACTACCGCCGGTTCGTGAAGGCGTTTGCTTCCATCGCGTCACACTTGACCCGTTTGACGCAGAAAAAAGTACCTTGTCAGTGGTCCGATGAGTGTGAAGAGAGCTTTCAAAAGCTCAAGACTTTGTTGACTACAGCAATGATTCTTGATTTGCCTGTGGAGGATAAGGATTTTGTGGTTTATTGTGATGCTTCCCGTTCAGGTTTGGGCATTGTGTTGATGAGGGATAAAAGGTTTATTGCCTATGCTTCTAGGCAATGAAAGATTCATGAAAAGAATTATCCTACTCATAACTTAGAGCTGGCAGCAGTGGTGTTTGCATTGAAGATTTGGCGGCACTATCTATATGGTGTCCATTGTGAGATATTCACTGATCACTATAGCCTGCAGGAAGTCAGCTAGTATGGGCAGCTTGGCTCGTTTGGTCACTACAGAGCGTCCGTTGTCCATGGAGGTTTAGGCTTTGGCTAACAGTTTGGTGCGACTCAATTTATCTGGCTCTGGCAGAGTGTTGGCCTTTATTGAGGTGAGGTCATCTCTTCTAGATCAGATCAAGGCAAAACAATGTGATGATTCGGGTTTATGCAAAATTCGGGACAAGGTAATAAGTGGTGAGGCCAAGGAGGTCGTGATTGATGAAGAGGGCGTGTTGAGAATTAAGGGGCGCGTGTGCGTTCCTCGAGTGGATAACTTGATTCAGACACTTTTAGAGGATTCCCACAGTTCTAGATATTCTATTCATCCTGGTGCTACGAAGATGTAGCGTGATGTGAGGCAGCATTACTGGTGGGCTCGGATGAAGTGTGATATAACTGATTATGTTTCTAAGTGTTTAAATTGTCAGCAGGTTAAGTATGAGCACTAAAGACCTGGTGGTAATCTTCAGAGGATGCCCATTCCTGAATGGAAGTGGGAGTGGATAGCCGTGGATTTTGTGGTGGGTTTTCCAAAGACCTTGGTTAAGTTTGATTTGATGTGGGTCATTATTGATCGGTTAACTAAGTCCGCACATTTTATTCCGGTCCAGCTTACTTATTATGCTGAGAAGTTAGTCAAGATCTACATTCGTGAAATTGTTAGACTGCATAGGGTTTCGATTTCCAGCATATCTGATAGGGGCACAACGCTTACATCTCTGTTTTAGAAGAATTTGCATTTGGAATTGGATATGAGGTTGGACCTTAGTACTGTTTTCCACCTCGAGACAGACGGTCAGTCCGAGCAGATGATTCAGGTTCTTGAGGACAAGCTTCATGCTTGGGTGATTGGTTTCGGTGGTCATTGGGACTAGTTTTACCATTGGCGGAGTTCACTTATAATAATAGTTGCCATTTGAGCATTGATATGGCTTCGTTCGAGGAACTTTATGGGAGGAAGTGTAGATCACCTATTGGGCGGTTTGATGCATTCGAAGTACGACCTTGGGGTACTGATATGTTGAAAGAGTCTTTAGATAAGGTCAGGGTGATTCAGGAAAATCTCTTAGCAGCTCAGAGTAGGCAGATCGAAAAGTCTGGGATCTTGAGTTTATGGTGGGGGAAAAAGTGTTGTTGAAACTCTCACCCATGAAGGGTGTGATGAGATTTGGAAAGGAAGGTAATGATGAAAGATGAAAAAGATCAAGAAATCTAAGAAAATCAAGAAACACAAGACTGAAATTCAAGAAAAAGAAAAGTCCAAGAAGCTCAAGTTTGAAGATTATTTCCCCTTCTTGTTTCTTGAATCCTTTTCTAAATAGGTTTCTTGTTTCTTGATTTATATTATAGTAGGATTTAATTTCCTATCATTAGTAGGATCTTTATCTTAGTTCTAGTAGGGTTCTAGTTTTCTTTATTCTCTTCCTTATAGAATAGGGATTTTACTTTCCTTGTTTTTAGCTATTTCCTTTCTAGAGTAGAATAGGGATTTGTAGTCATAAAAGAAGAGACCCTAGGCCTATATTAAGGGTTCTCATGACTTGTAAATATATAATTCACGTTTTTGAGCATAAACCCTAGTTTGCAATAGAGTTATTTTCTCTATTTGGTCTTCTTTATCCTTGTTTTTGGTTCCAAGCAAGGTGGTGATAGTCTTTATCTTGTTTTCAATAGCGTGTGGTGTTTCTTTATCACGTAAGTTGATTTCAAGTGGTGACTTGGGAACTTTATTGGTTCTTGATCATTCAAGAACACGTTTCTTGAAAACAATTTTGTTCTATTTCATACCTAGAACCCTAATTTTGTTTTCATTGTTGCACCCTCAATACTTACTTTATTTAAACGATTAAATAGTTATTTTTATAGTTCAAATCGTCATCTTTCTCCTCATCTTGAAATCACATAATTCCGAGAAGTATATCCCGATTTACATCCGTTTCTTGAATTCTGCCCATCAACCGCTTCAAGAACAAGATCCTGGTCGATTGGTTCTTTGTTAACTCGAAGAATCACATCAATTTTGTATCAGAGCATAGTTTTGCTCTGAGGAATATTATGGATTATATGCAAGAATCAAGAGGACGTTGGGTTCAAGAGGATGAAAAACTATGGAAAAAGGAATCTCTTTTCCACACTAGTTGTACCTCCCATGATAAGGTATGTTCGGTAATCATTGATAAAGGAAGTCATGTTAATGTTGTTTCTGAAGAGATGGTTTCTAAACTTGGCTTGTCAACAAAACCTCATCCATATCCTTGTAGCATCAAATTTGAGAATGATGATGGTGGGTTAGAGGTAACTCGTCAATGCCTAGTTTCTTTTTCTATTGGAAAAATATATAAAGATGTTGTTTGGTGTGATGTAACAAAGATGGATGCTTGCCACTTATTACTTGGAAGACCATGGGTGTACGATAGGTGTGCCAAATATGATGAATATCGTAATACCTACTCTTTTACAAAGGATGAACAAAAAATTAAATTGGTTCTCTTGAATCAAGAAGATGTTGCTAAAAACTCCAAGTATGTTGATGATTCTTTTGTGAACAAATTATAAATCATTGGTCCCATAAATATGGAACAACAAACGGAGGAGGAGAATGTATTGGATCCACAAGTGGAGGATTTACCTCCAAAGTTTGATGAGGATCCATTGGAGCATCCAACTATTTGTGAGATTGAGTTTCCACAAAGGGATTTCAAAAAGAATACAAATTTTGTTTCTTACTCCACACCAACCAAAGTAACGGATTGCATAGGACCAATAGTCTATGAAGATTTGGAAGAGAAAGAGAATAAGTTGCTGAAAAAGGAGTCTGTGAATGAGAGTTTAATTTATTATCTAATTCGAGCAATATTTATTCCTCAAAAGGTTGAATCTTTGCAAGAAAGTGTAGATTTAATATCTCTCAATTTCATTGAGGTTAATGGCTATAATCATGTCAAATATGAGAGCATCAAAATCATCGAGGAGCTCATAAGAAGACATGATTTATTCTCTAACCCTGATCCAAAGGTATATGAATTTGATTTATTTAAAGGTTTTTGTGGCACTAACTCAGATTTTGCATGCAATTACCACATCGACACGGGAGTGTTCAAGATTCATGAAGATTAAAAAGAAATAAGTTTTGATCATGGCTTAAACATTGAAGATAAATTTAAGATGATATATTTGAGAAATCATGGAACAAAGTTACTATTAAGAAAATGGGATTTGGTTCGACCATATGCAAATCTTGTTGACAATATGATGAAGGTCTATGACAAGCTAGAAAAAATGGAACTTAGAGCCTGGTGAGTATGGATTGTTCCCAATTTTTTTTTTGCTAATCTTTCATCGTTTATGGAGCCTTTGGACTCGAGGACGAGTCTTTCTCAACAAGGGGAGAATGATGAAAGATGAAGAAGATCAAGAAATCCAAGAAAATCAAGAAACACAAGACTGAAATTCAAGAAAAAGAAAAGTCCAAGAAGCTCAAGTTTGAAGATTATTTCCCCTTCTTGTTTCTTTAATCCTTTTCTAAATAGGCTTCTTGTTTCTTGATTTATATTATAGTAGGATTTAATTTCCTGTCATTAGTAGGATCTTTATCTTAGTTCTAGTAGGGTTCTAGTTTTCTTTATTCTCTTCCTTATAGAATAGAGATTTTACTTTCCTTGTTTTTAGCTATTTCCTTTCTAGAGTAGAATAGAGATTTGTAGTCATAAAAGAAGAGACCCTAGGCCTATATAAAGGGTTCTCATGACTTGTAAATATAGAATTCACGTTTTTTTAGCATAAACCCTAGTTTGCAATAGAGTTATTTTCTCTATTTGGTCTTCTTTATCCTTGTTTTTGGTTCCAAGCAAGGTGGTGATAGTCTTTATCTTGTTTTCAATAGCGTGTGGTGTTTCTTTATCACATAAGTTGATTTCAAGTGGTGACTTGGGAACTTTGTTGGTTCTTGATCATTCAAGAAAACATTTCTTGAAAACAATTTCGTTCTATTTCATACCCAGAACCCTAATTTTCTTTTCATCGTTGTATCCTCAATACTTACTTGATTTAAACGATTCAATAGTTATTTTTATAGTTCAAATCGCCATCTTCCTCCTCATCTTGAAATCACATAATTCCGAGAAGTATATCCCCATTTACATCTGTTTCTTGAATTCTGCCCATCAATCGCTTCAAGAACAAGATCCTGGTCGATTGGTTCTTTGTTAACTCGAAGAATCACATTAGGTAACCTTAGTCCTAGATATATTGGGCCTTTTGAGATTCTCGATCGTGTGGGGGAGGTAGCATATGAGTTAGCTTTACCCCCAGGGTTGTCCGGTGTTCATCCGGTGTTTCAGGTCTCTATGCTGAAGAGGTATCATGATGATGGGTCCTATATCATGCATTGGGATTCGGTCCTGTTAGATGAGAATTTGTCTTATGAGAAAGAGCCTGTTATTAGATAGGGAGTGCGTAAGTTGAGATCAAAAGAAATCGCGACAGTTAAGATCCAATGGAAGAATCGTCCTGTCGAAGAAATCACTTGGGAGACCTAATCAGATATGCATAATAAGTATCCCCATATTTTCGCTGAGTCAGGTACCGTTTTCCCTTGTTCCTTCCCTCGTGTCCGTTCGGGGACGAACGGTTATTGGTATATGATGTAACGACCCGCTTGGTCGCTATGCGTAATTTTATCATTCTACCCTTGCTAGTACTCTCCTGAGGTTAGGAGTGAGCGGACCTAAGTAAATTGTAGTGTGTTTGATGTTTTTTATTTTGTGACTTATAACTGACTTTGTGATGTGTTATTAACTTGGTTGTTTGTTAGCCTGTGCTCATAAGGCCTTAGAATGATTTTGAGAGACTAAGTATAAAAGGTGATAAAATTTTGTGCTCACTTCCTTAAATTCACCGCTGCAGTGGAAGGATTTCCACTGCCATGGTATCGCTGCATCGAGGTGGGGTCCCGCTGCAGCGAAGGCATGTCTTTCTTCAGCGAAGCGGGGACCACTGTAGCGGTCCTTATGAAGTCAGAAATCCGATTTAAATACTTTATTTTGACCCATTCCTCACATAATTCCAAAAATAGTTCCCAAGAGCATAGAGGAGACTTTCTAAGGCTAGGGAACTATTCTCCATCAAAGGTACACCTTAATCACTAAATTTCTTCGCATAATGTTCTTATTAGATTCTTATTTCAATCAAAGGACCTTTAATGGGAATTGGAGGGTAGAACACAAATACCAAGGAAACCCTAGAATATTAGTGGGTATTGTTTATTGTGGTTTAATGTTGTTTAATTATCTAAGAGTAGAGGTTATCGCTTCATAGCATGAGAATTTAATATTCAATGATGGGAATTGTTTGTTGAGACCTAGGGTTCCAATAAAAATGTGAACTTTGGCTAAAAACAAGATTTGTAGGGTTGAAATGATTAGAGAATCCATTAATTGATTCAATATGATGCTTGAGACTAGCATTAGGATGATTATGATCCTAAGGATAATTAACTCATTGATTAAGGGTAGATTTTGTGGGGTTGCCATCCCCAATTTGTTATTGTTAAGTTGATGACCCTTTACTTACTTAGAATTGTAATTCTAAACTTTGAACGTTCCGAAGCTTTGAGGAAAGGAAAAGCTATTGCGGAGTGATTGCATTGTTCCAGTTCGGCTTCGAGGTAGGTTACGATTTCCTTGAGTTAAACTTTGATTAGTTGATTGTATATGTCGTAGAATCTATGGGAGAAAGCATGTCTAGGACCTCGGACATGGAGTTTGGGTGATTGTTGTTAGTTGTATAATTAAATTGTGTGAAGTGTTTCCCTATTGCTGAGATTGACAAACTTGAATTGTTTTCTTGAGCTCGTTGCAAGGAAGGTGTTCGTATATATCCTTCAGAGACTGATTGAGATAGCTTCATAGTATATTATCATTGAGCAGGTTATGTATGGGTCTTATTATGACTTGTGTGAATTGGTTATACTTCATTGATGTTTACTTAATACATGTTCTCGAGTCATTCCTTGTGATTTGATTATGAGAAGTTGTTGATGATGATTGAGATGGAACATATACATCTTTTAAGGCACATTTGACAGGGGGTGACGATGTAGCCTAGTGTGAGCTCGTGGGCTGCGGTTCTTTCCGGAACGAGTGGTACATGGACACCATGGGTCCCCTACAGGTGATGGCTATTTGGGGAAAACATTACCATTTAGCATGTGTGTACAGATATCTAAGTCTAATGTCATAGGAATGTAAAAAGAGCGTGTAATGAAATAATTGACTATTTTCAGCTAAAGCAGAATCCGTCGGCACTTCCATTTTTTGAAAAAAATCGTTTCTTGATTAAAAAGAAAGAAAAGGGGATAAAGAAGACTCAAGTAAAAGGCCAATGGTAATAAGTTTTTGATCTCTTAAATTTTGATCAAGATTTTCCAATCAAGTTACGTACCAGTACTTCAATATTTGTTTTTGGAGCAAAGTATCGTAAATATTTTCTACTTGGTTATTCCAAATTTCTGGAAAATTTTCCTTCTTTGTTTTTCAGTTTGTTTATATATATATATATATTATTATTATTATTATTATTATTATTATTATTAAAGCATGAATATAAATGTTGATTGACCAAAATATCTTTTAAATATTGAACGACTTTTATATCCCTAAAGATAAATAATGTATTGATAAATAATTTCATATTGGATAAAATTGTGAATTCGTGCACTTCTAATTTTAATCAACTTATAACCTGTTTTAGAATGTTGACTGACCAAAATATCCTTTAAATATTGAACGACTTTTATACCCTTAAAGATAAATAATGTATTGATAAATAATTTCATATTGGGTAAAATTGTGAATTTGTGCACTTCTAATTGTAATCAACTTACAACCTGTTTTAGAATTAGTGTGCTACTAATGGTGAAGTTTTAAAGCAGCCCTACCAATTCAACGTATACTAAGGCTTTTGATAATTTTAATTCTTTGAAAATGTATTAAATTTGGTTTATTGTATTTCCTCTAATATCATATTATCCAATATTTTCATTCCTTTGGTATAGGTGAATTTTAATTGCAGTTGTGTTTATATTTATTCCATTCCTGAGTACTTAATATATTTTTTCTTTCTCTTTCTTTCTTGATATTCTCAAATAATATTTTGTTTGTCAATTAGGTTTTATTTTAATTTATCGAGTCTGTTATAATATTCAAGTTGTAAAATTGAAGCATATAGTACTATTTGCAAATTATATTTGGTGCAGCGTTTGTATTTAGGGTTGAAATTAGTAAGATTGAGACGCTATGATGCATAATAATTTTAAGAACCAAAACTTCCTATAATGGAGTTGTTGGTTAATATACAAATTTACTTTAGGTTACCACCTAATTTTAATTACGGAAAAGGGTCAAATATAACCCTGAACTTTGGGAAATAGTTCATGCATACCATTCGTTATACTATTGGGGTAATTATGCCCTTACAGTTATACTTTGGGTTCAAATATACCCTTCTTTTATACTTTGAGTCCAAATATACCCTTTCTCTGTTAAAATTGTCCACATTGGACATGAGATATGATGTGACACTAACAACTCAATGAGGTGGATACCACATGGCATGCCACCTCACCACCCCATCCACCTCATCATTTTGGATGCAATTGAAAAGTGATATATATATATTCGATCTAAAATTTTAGAAAGAATCTTGGCTCATGCTAGAACTTGTGATCTCTCCAAAGGTTGTGGAGGGGAGTAAATGGTAGTGGTGGAAGAAGAAGGGGAAGAGAGGGGTAAATAGGTTGGGGTGGTGAGGTGGCATGTCATGTGGTGTCCACCTCACCGAGTTGTTAGTACCACGTCATATCTCATGTCCAATGTGGACAAATTTAACAGATGAAGAGTATATTTGGACTCAAAGTATAAAAGAAAGTTATATTTGAACCTAAAGTATAACTGTAAGGGCATAATTGACCAATAGTATAACGAAGAGTATGGATAAACTATTTTCCAAAGTTCAGGGGTATATTTGACTCTTTTCTGTTATAATTATGATACTTACAAATGGTCTTGTGATTCAAAGCACTTGCTATAATTAACACGATATTAACCCGCGAAGCACGTTCATAGAGACTAGTATATTTATTAAAAGCACAAATAATTTTCGCTAAATGTTAAATGACGAAAATATCCTCTAAATGTTGATCGACTTTTATGCCCTTAAATATTTGTATAGGAGTGGATATAATTGTCCAAAGGTGGAATTCTTTTTCAAGCTGGATTTTCAATTGGACTTGAATTATAATTCGTTTGGACTGCTATTATAATTCGGTTGGGCTGCTATCCTAATACACTTAGAATTATACAATGATCGATATTAATCTTATTGAATGGTGCTACTTTAATTTTCTTTTTACAAATGCTTTTAGAATATGAGTAGGATTCTTTTTATTTTACAAATATCTCATAAATTCATATTATATCCGGTCTTTTTTCATAGTAATATCAGTCCTACTTGAACAAAAATACTTTAAACCGTGAACGTTACACTACATATAGTATGCTGTTGAGGATATGATATTTAGAATCAGAGCCCAAATGTTGTCTGCCAAAGGATCAGAAGATGAAGCATCTTGCTAGGTACTTTGAATTATCGTCGTTATGTTTTTTTAATACTTGAACAAAAGCACTTTCAGTTTTCTCTCTGCTGATTAGGTGTAAAAAACTCCTCAAATATAAATGTTTACGACTACATATCGTTAAAGCTGATTTTGCACATTCGTATTGAACGTGTCCTCGCTGGTAAATTTTCATATTCTGGCATTCTTTTGTGAATTTCTTGATTCTAGGGATAATACTTTTTGCTACATTTACCATTAAATGCCAGTTTTTTTTTTTCTTTTTTCCCTCCCATGTTTTACATGTCGACTAGTTATCCCCTGTTTGGATGGTGGTTTCCCGTGGTTCATTAATGTATGATTTTCTAGGAAACCATGTTTGTTTCCATTGTTCTTAAAATTATGTGGCGTGGTGTTGTAAACCCGTGATTTATTCCATGGTTATATAACCATGAAAAGTCCCAATTTTTTAAACCACGGATTTGATGGTTTTCCGTGGTTACGTATTTCCATTATACCCTCCACCCTCCACCATCCACCCCACCCCCACCCCTGCCCCACGCTACCACTCACCCCCACCCCCACCCCTGCCCCACGCTACCACTCACCCCCACCCCCCGCCACTCACCCTAACCCCACCCCGCCCTACCACCCACCCCCCGCCACTCACCCCACCCTCACCCCCACCCTACCACCCACCCCCACCCCCCAACTACCCCACTCCTCTGCCACCCACCCCTCATCACCCCAACCACCACCCACTATCCCTCACCACCGCCCAACCCCACCCCACAACAACTCACCCCCACCCTCATCCCACACTACTCACCCCTCTACCACCCCTACCCACTACCCCTAACCACCACCCACCCCACCCCCACAACCACTCACCCCCACCCTACTACCCACTACCCCTATTCTCATCTCACAATCACCCACCTCACACCACGCACCCCTCCCCCACCCACTACCTACTTATTTTTTAAAGTTCCTATTTTATTCTTTACCTGAGTTTTATTAATATACAACAACAACAACAACAACAGCCCAGTGAAATCCCACATCTTGGGGTCTGGGGAGGGTATAATGTACGCAGACCTTACTCCTACCAAGGTAGGATGGCTGTTTCCGAGAGACCCTCGGCTCAATAGAAGCATAAAAAGGGGGTCAGATAAGGTTAAAAGATTTAAAACGATATTGCAATGAAATAATGCAAGCGACACAGTAAAACAGGATAATCAAGGAATTCAAAGCGATATGGAAATGCAAATCACGAAAGCGGCACAGATAAAATAGAGTAATCAAAGTACAGAAAGTAGCAAATAATAACATAAATCAAAGCACAAGAAATTATAATGCACTAATGCGCCTACTAATAAGGAAAGATAACGAGACTTATATACTAGCCTTCTACCCTAATGTGGGTCCTCCACACCTTCCTATCTAAGGTCATGTCCTCGGTAAGCTGTAACTGCGTCATGTCCTGTCTAATCACCTCTCCCCAATATTTCTTTGGCCTACCCCTACCTCTTCTGAAACCATCCATGGCTAACCTCTCACACCTCCGCACTGGGGCATCTATGTCTCTCCTCTTCACATGCCCAAACCATCTCAGTCGCATTTCCCGCACTGAGTTTTATTAATATATATAAATTATTTCTAATTAAGAGTTAAGGGTATTTTAGTAAACTTACAAGTTATTATACAGTACCATACAGTCAAACCAAACAATACAAATGTTATTAAACCACAACAACCGATACAGTCTATCCAAACATTGTATTCATTAATATAGTACAATACAATACAACATCATACTGTACCATACCATACTGTACATTAATGAACCACGGGAAACAACCATCCAAACAGAGGGTTAGATGGGATGGTTTGTGTTCACACACACACAGATAGAAGCTATGATAATTTTTGTGGTCGATCTCTACTATTTCAAGGTGTTAATTTAAATTATTGTGTTTGGTTCATGATATATATACACTTTGTTTGTACTGATTTTTTTTTTTTTTTAAAAACAAAAAAACAAATTAGTGATATTGTTACAATGTTATGTGTGTTGGGATATATACTATTAACCATGTGTTTGGATATTGTATTTATTATGGAACAATTATTTATTCAATTTTAAATAAAGAGTTAAATAAATCATGTACTAGTATGTGTGTCCTTTACTTATATAGTAGATAATTTAGTATATAGAGTTTTGCTTATACACGGAATATTAAATCATCTATTCTTATAAGTATAAAGATTATGTTCACAATCTAAGATGGAATTTGGACAAAGCCTTCGTTATGATTGTAGCACAAGATTAATATAATGTATCTTCACTATGGGAACGGTATAGTTTCGGGAACGGTATAGTTTCGTCTTCTTGTGCTAGTACATTTTGTATGTATTGAACGGACGAAGTAGAAATAAGTGTTTTTGTACTAAATATATAAAACAAATTCTCTAGTTCATTAATTGTTCTTATACTCTTAATCTTGATATAATTATTATGATCAATGTGATTTGTTCATTATTTTGATTTATTAAAAGGTACGACTCATTGCGGGTCTATGTATTCCTGGTAAATTGGATAATGGCAACATACATTTGTGAAATAATAATTAGTTGATAGAATCCATGTCTCGACTTTGAGATTGATGATACGCCTTTATAAATACTTATAAGTATCATGTGAAAACCCTGCAGGTGGATTTTGTATCCGTCACATGATATAAGTTAAGCGGAAATACAAAGGATCCAATTAGTCAATGAATTAAATTGTCAGTAATTTAATTTAATTGATTGGTAGCTGTAATCTTAACATGAGGAGTTAAATGAGATCTAATGAAAGCTTTCGAAATTGAATTGAGGAGTGCAATTATGATTTTTCAGTGGAATAATTCGTAATTTATTATGGTAGGATTAATTCAGATATTTCGAATTAATTCCGTAATAGGAAGCCTCGTTAATTAAATTTTGTTGTCCCTGTTGTGCCCGAATAATAAAGAATTAAATGGAATATTATTTTTTGATGGAAAATAAAGACCCAACAGGTTTTGGAAATGGAGGAAGACCCTAAAACATGTAGTTATATAATAGGGGTCTTATTCCATAAGGAGGCTAAGGGTTTTACAAGTTTCTACACTTTTTCGAATTTCACAGATTCTGGTATTATTCGAGTTAGACAGTAGAAGACCGTGGAACTGGAGGATGAACGCGCGGATGATTTTTGCTCTGAAGGCTAGATTCGAGGTTGCATTCACGCTTCAACAGATAAGTATCACTTTTATGTTTGATTAATATCTTAATTATGTGTTGTCTATATCATATGCAAGTGCGATCCTGATTATTTTCTTCCGCTGTTTATGCCTGTATTCCACCAATTGATATCAGAGCCGCACTTGCATCTAACTAGATAACCTAGAATATACATATGTGGATTATGTATATTGCTCTGTTTTTCTAATTCATTTAACGGATGAAAAACATGAGTAAGACATTAAAAAGAAGAAACATCGATTTTTGCTTTGCTTAGGTGGTCACGGCCTTAGAATGTTTGTTGCAAAATGGGATAATTCCTAGTTTTTTTTTTTTTTTTTTTTTTTTCTTTTTCTGTTTTGCTTGAACATCCATGAATCGTGTTCGTTCGCTTTGCATTGTATTATATGAAGCCACCATGTTCCTTTGATTAGTTCAATAAAATTTGGTTAAAAGGAATCTAACGGCTGCACATGCCATTGGGGTTTTCGTGGCGGCATCATATTGGCCAAATTAAAGCGGAGACTTTTCCCATTTTTTTGGTCTCATATTGTAATTGTTAATTTTGTTTTTCTATTAAAAAAAAAAAGGGAAAAGAGGAAAAAGAAGAAGATATGTTTTTTTTTAAAATTATAACCCCAAGGGGCAAGTTTTATTAAAATCGAAAAAGAAAGGGTCCAAAGCGTCGAAAAAGGAAAACCAAAACACAGAATTGTAAAAAACAAACTAATATATGTATGACTAGATGACATATGCCCGTGCTGCGCACGGGCCCAACACTTCGGATTATAGTGCATTTATGTATATGTAGTTGTGTTTAGATAGTGATATATATATATATATATATATATATATATACTATGTTCAAAATACGATTAGTATAACATTGTAGTTTGTGCTCCGTGTTTGCTACGAAAATTTATTAATATTTTTTAAAAGAGAAGACTTGTTTAAAAGAAAACTATTTTCCTCTCTTTGAGATAAAATAATAGCAATATTTAAGCATCAGTTGATACTTTCAATTTTAATTCGATTAATTTAAAAGTGTAAAATACTTATTATTTTTTTATCAAATTTTGATTTGGATAATTCTAATTAAAATTATTAAATTAATTTTACATGTTTGAAACGAAACCAAGTAGATATTAATTTTCTATTTAAACGAATAAATGCTATTTTTTAATTTTTGGTAAATATTCTCGGTTTAACTCATTTTACTTGTCATGTTGTCTTTTGCATGGTTTTTTAAGGAAACGTGAATTAGAATTATAATTTGACTAATTTACCTTATTCATTATTTGATCTTCATTTGATATTAATATCTTTTCACATTTATGAGAGTAAGAATAAAAATAAAAAAGTAATTAAATTGTATCTTATTTTTTAAATATATAACAAATAAATGGCAGGGCGGAATAGCAAATACAACAATTAAATATTTTGAAGAAAAGTAATAATATGAGGTCCATGTTTTTTGCTGTGCAATAATTTCATTTGCTCTCACTAATGGGTTAATATGCATGTGGCAATGAATTCACTATTATTGACTTGATGGGGATACTTTGGGAATTACACGAATATTGTTTAATTTTTTAGTATATGGGGTGCACGTTTTTTTTTTTTTGACGTTGCCTTTTTTCTTTTTTTTTTTTTTTTTTTTAATACTGGGTCCATCTTTTTTTTTTCCATGAGTTTGGAGAGGGTGGGGTCCACTTTTTTTTTCATGAGTTTGGGGAGGGTGGTGTCCAACCTTTTTTTTTTAAGAGTGACTGTCGACGAAGCATGGGTAAATCGATGCTTCTATATAGTAGAAAAATAGAAAAATAGAAATATAATAAAATATTTCTATCTACTTTTTAGAAGAGTTGGTAATATAAAGTATTAAACGTCACTTTTTTGCCCTTAAATAAAAAAGTGGCTGGGACCACAAAAGATTTTTTTACTCTTAAATAAAAAAGTAGGACCGAACACGGACGACGATCTTGCCTCTATAAACCGGCTCTTCTATATAGCAGTAATAGTAAAGTAATACATATAATTTTTTATCAAATTTTGATTTGGATAATTCTAATTCAAATTATTATATTAATTTTACATGTTTAAGATGAAACAAAGTAGAAATTTGATTTTTTATCTAAATGAAGAACTTCTATTTTTTAATTTTTAGTAAATATTTTTTTTTAAACTCATTTTACTTGTCATGTTGTTTTTTACACGGTCTTTTAAGGAAACGTCAATTAGAATTATAATTTCACTAATTTACCTTATTAATTATTTGATCTCCCTTTAATATTATTTTTTCTTTTATGACATTAATCTCTTTTCACATTTATTAGAGTAAGGAAAAAATGAAAAAGTAATTAAATTCTATCTTATTTTTTAATATATAAGTATTTTAAGTATGTTGCTGTACAATAATTTCATTTGCTCCCACTAATGGGTTGATACGCATGTGGCAATGAATCTATCATTATTGATTTAATTGTTTGATTTTCTAAGCACTTTTTTTTTTAACATTGTTTGTTTTTTTAATATGGGATTCATTTTTTTTATTATTAATATTGCTTGATTTTATTAACATGGGGTGTGGTGGGTTCCACTTTTTTCCCCGTGAGTTTGGATGTGGGGCCATGGGGATACTTTAGGAATTACATGCATATTGTTTGATTTTTTAGAATATGGGGTGCACTTTTTTTTTTTTTTTTTTTTGACGTTGCCTTTGTTTTTTTTAAT
This sequence comes from Lycium barbarum, assembly GCF_019175385.1. Lineage (NCBI taxonomy): Eukaryota > Viridiplantae > Streptophyta > Magnoliopsida > Solanales > Solanaceae > Lycium > Lycium barbarum. The sequence goes on along the minus strand of NC_083347.1, from coordinate 101,713,936 downwards.
ATTGGGTCCATCTTATTTTTTTCATGAGTTTGGAGATGGTGGGGTCCAGTTTTTTTTTTTTTTTTTTTTAAGAGTGACTGTCGACGAAGCATGGGTAAACCGATGCTTCTATATAGTAGAAAAATAGAAATATAATAAAATATTTCTATCTACTTTTTAGAAGAGTTGGTAATATAAAGTATAAAACGTCATTTTTTTGCCCTTAAATAAAAAAGTGGGTGGGACCACAAAGGATTTTTAGTAAATATTTTTTTTTTAACTCATTTTACTTGTCATGTTATTTTTTACACAATTTTTTAAGGAATCGTCAATTAGAATTATAATTTCACTAATTTAGCTTATTAATTATTTGATCTCTATTTAATATTATTTTTTCTTTTATGACATTAATCTCTTTTCACATTTATTATAGTAAGGAAAAAATAAAAAAGTAATTAAATTTTATCTTATTTTAATATATAAATATTTTAAGTATGTTGCTGTACAATAATTTCATTTGCTCCCACTAATGGGTTGATACGCATGTGGCAATGAGTCCATCATTATTGATTTAATTGTTTGATCTTCTAAGCATTTGTTTTTTAACATTGTTTGTTTTATTAATATGGGATTCGCTTTTTTATTTTTTTAATATTGCTTGATTCTGTTAATATGGGGTCCACTTTTTTTTCCCGTGAGTTTGGATGTGGTGGGTTCTACTTTTTTTTCTTCTTTTTTTTCTTAATACTGGTTGGTATTTAATATGGGGTCCACATTTTTTTTAACATTGTTTATTTTAATAATATGGGATTCATTTTTTTTTTAATATTGCTTGATTTTGTTAATATGGGGTCCACTTTTTTTTCCCGTGAGTTTGAATGTGGTGGGTTCCATTTTTTTTTAATACTGGTTGGTGTTTAATATGGGGCCCACAATTTTGTTTTAATATTAATTGTTGTTTAATATATATGGACCCACAATTGTTTTTGCTTGATTCTGTTAATATGGGGTTCACTTTTTTTTTCCTGTGAGTTTGAATGTGGTGGATTCCACTTTTTTTTCTTCTCCTTTTTTTTAATACTGGTTGATGTTTAATATGGGGCCCACAATTGTTTTTAACATTGTTTATTTTTTTAATATGGGATTCACTTTTTTTTTAATATTGTTTGATTTTGTTAATATGGGGTCCACTTATTTTTTCCCGTGAGTTTGGATGTGGTGGTTTACACTTTTATTTTTTTATAACAAATTCCACTAGGCTTGTGGCCTAGGGCTGATTTTATATATTTTCTCAAAAACAAAGCAAGGTAATGTCTTTACAAAGGTGGTCATATAGACCAATAGAAATCATGATTAATCTAATGACCAACTTAAGTCTTATATGATGGCTTAAGTTGGTACTACAAATGACTAAAATAACAAAGTAGTAAAAAACTAAAACTTGAAGAATAAATCTGCTAATCCCATCCTGTAAGCCAATGTGTCCATGTGTATCAACAGTATATTTGTGTATACCAGCATGATACACGTGTATATCAGCCTCTACAATCTTGCCCAACCTCATGTCTGCAATTATGTAACCTTTAACTAACACTAACTCATGTTTGGCACTCAAAAAACCAGCTGATATACCGCAATATACACATGATATACTGCAGAATACTAGAGTGGTCCTATTGATCTGAGTGTTGATGAACAGCCTCCAAGGTTCCTTTTATGAATTTACACCTTGTAAGATATGTACACACAACCTGTCACCAAAAAATGCAGAAAAAACAATTTTGCATGGCCATACAGCTGCTACTGATGTAGTTGTGTCCCAAATTTGTCCTTTGCTTGCTGTTCCTTGTTACCTTCTTGCAATTATGTATGCAGCAGCATAGGTGAATTCTTAATGTATAAATCCCTTTGATGCAGCCAAGGCAGTCTCCATTAGATGACAGTTCTTCTGCAGATTGAGCACAAAGTGCTGATACCACTGCATGAAGTTTTGCCAGCATATAAAGACTGATTGGCCTTGTAGAAAATTGCCTTCAATCCCATGACACCAGATCTGAATCATGTACACATGCCATCCTTATGTAACTTCTGTGGAAATCACTTTTTTCACACTGTTGCACAGGACCCTCAAATTCAGATTCAAACCAGTTGTCTGTACTTGAATTATCAATATCTATCCTCCTGCCTTCAAAACCTTCATGAATTTCACCACACTCCCTCCTTAATACCAAAATTGTAGTGGAATGAGCACCAAGTGCTAATACCACACACTACAGCCTTGATACCAAAGAGTTCATGTGTGTGCAATGCTTCTGCAATTATCAAATGTATCAGGTTCTCCAGGATTTCCACATGTGAATCCATGAAAAACCAGCAATCTTGGCCCTTGGTACACTGATAAAAATGCATACTTATCATGTTCTGTGCAAGAATCAAAGTAGCATTGATCTCCTCTCCATTGAACCACTTCTGTTCCATATCATGACAGATATGATTCAAAGTATGAATCTTCCTAATGCCTTGTACCTTGTTCCCACTGCAAAGTTTGTAACCTGCAAAAAAGAAAACCTGGTTAGAAATAAAACTTCTCATCTTACTCTCCTCCAAATGGACTTGAGTAAGATGAGACATGATGGACTCCACATCAGGCTCCATCCTTAATATTTCCTTTTTGTTCTGATTCTTAAATAGGGACACTGCAGCTTGTCACTATTAAGAATCTTTCTTCCCTTTGAATCCAATTCTGCAAATGAGTTGACCTCTACCTCTCTATGATCAATGGCATAGTTGGCAAGATGATCAGCCAACTGGTTACCCTCTCTCATAATATGCAAAACCTGTACCTCTCATGGTCCATGATATCTAGCAGCTCCTCAACCTCAAATGTAATGTTCCATGGAGGCTTCCACTCTCTATCCAAGATATTCTTTAATAGTAAAGAATCAGTTTCCAGAAAGAAGGAATAGACATGTTTGGACAAGCAATATCTTGCAGCCTGCAGAAGTGCTTTAGCCTCAGATTCAGTATTTGTACACTCTCCCATTCTCCTAGCCTCTGCATATATCAGATCCCCTGATGAATTTCTCACACAAAAGGCAAAGGAACTTCTGCCTGGATTACCTCTACTTGCCCCATCTGTGTTGCACTTCCAAACACCCCAGGTGGAAATTTCCACATGACCTTGGTGACTTGTAGTTTTGGCACAAACTGTTCCAAAATCTTCAGAATATCATGCCACCTATGTGGAATTGTTTTGATTCCAGGCTTCCTACTTCTCACCAACTGCTGAACATCAGTAGAAGCCTGATAAATAACTCTACTAGTTGACACCTTGTCCCTATGCTTATCTCCATTTCTTTTCTTCCAAAGTTGCCAAACTATGATAGATGGGATAGCATAGAAAATATTCTGAAGTCTGGATGGAACATCAGCTGTCCACCATTGCATAATCAACTGATGCAAGTGCATACCATCAACATTTATTCCATCTGCTGCACAAAAATATTTCCATGTTGCTTGTGCAGTGGTACTTCTCAAGAATATATGAGGAACATTCTCTTCCTTTGGTTCTACACAACAAAAGCATCTGGAAGGCATATGATATCCCCAACTCTTTACAACCTCATCAAGAGGAATTTTGAAATGCCATACTCTCCACATCAGAAAAGCTATCTTGAATGGAAATCCCTTGACCCAAATTTTCTTGTACACCTTCTTCTTTTCACCTCTGCTCCTTAAATATTCCCATGCAGATTTGACACTAAATTCTCTATTTTTCTCCAACATCCACCAAGGCTTGTCAATCTCTCCAGGTTTAGCAGGTGGCTTTACTTCATGCAAGATGTATTCAGCCAAATCCTCAGGCAAATTATTTCTTATGGCAGGCACATGCCACCTACCATCAATAACTACATCAGAAACATTCTCTATGGCTTCATTACATTGAAATTCAGGAGGGACAATGAAATATAATGGGCCTAGACCAGACCAGTTATCAAACCATAATAATGAAGAGCCCATTCTCAGCTGCCACCAAATTTGATGATCCATCAGGTCCCTAGCCTGCAACATTTTCCTCCATACATGAGACCCTTGTTTCCAAGGGACAAGAATTGGATTATTCTTCTTTAAATATTTGTTGCTCATGAAAGCGCTCCATAAGGATGGTTTAGTCCTGAAATTCCACCATAACTTAGTAAACAAGGCCATTGACATGTCTGCAATTGATCTAAATCCCAAACCTCTCCCCTGCACAGGTAAACAGACCTTTTTCCATTTTGCCCAATGCCTGCCACTCTCTCCTATATTATTACTCCAGTAGAACTGAGCAAAGATCTTGTGCAACTTGTCTATTACAAAAGATGGACGATCCACAGCTGCCAATAGGTGCATAGTCATTGCCTGCAGCACATGTTGTAGGAGTACTGCCCTTCCTCCAAAGGACAAAAGTTTTCCTTTCCAACTTTGCAGTCTGTTTCTTACCTTTGCAAGCAGTTCTGAGTAGAATTGCCATCTTACTCCTGCTGTAATATATAGGGCATCCCAGGTACATCAGAGGAAACTCCTTCCTAGAAATACCAGTTACCCTTTCCACCTTTTGAAATATCTCCTCTTCTACCCTATCATGTAAGTACACAAAACTCTTTGCTTTGTTGATCAACTGTCCTGAGGTTGCTTCATACTCAGTCAACACCCTCATGATCAAGCCTAGTGAAATCTCACATGATGATGTGAAAATGATGGTATCATCTGCATAGGCAAGATGATTGATTTTTGGACTCCACTTAGGCAAGCCAAAACCAGTAAACCACAAGTTATTATGCAATGAATTTAAGGCCCTTGACAGAACTTCAGCTGCTATGATGAATAGTGTAGGAGACAAAGGGTCACCCTGCTTAACACCCCTAGTTGAGTGAAAGAAACCATGTGGTTGGCCATTGATAAGCACAGAATACCAGTTATTCCCAACTAGTTCATATATGAAACTTATGAACATCTCACAAAATTCCATTTTCCTCATCACTTTTGTGAGAAATATCCATGACAGCCTATCATAGGCTTTTGTCATGTCAAGTTTCATCACTACATTAGGCACAACCTGATTCCTTTTCTTGGTTCTGAGTCTAATATTAGTAATAATCTCTTGTGTCAACAAGATATTCTCTACTATACTCCTCCCCTTCACAAAACCTGCTTGATTCTGAGAAATTAAATCAGGCAGTAGGTGAACCATCCTTTCATGTATAACTCTAGAGAAAATCTTATTAACAAAGTTGCTCAAACTTATTGGTCTCACGTCACCAAAGGTCTGCACATCCTGCTTCTTAGGCAACAACACCAGATTTGTGTGAGTTATGTACCTTGGAAGTTCATGTCCTCTGAAAAAATCCCACACCATGCTGAATATATCCCCTCCAACAATTTCCCAGCATGCTTGAAAGAACATGCCTGTAAAACCATCAGGCCCTCCAGCACTTGCATTATTCAAGCCAAACACTGCATGCTTGACTTCTTCCAAAGTAGGATCAGCAGTCAATTCTTCATTCTGTTCATCTATGACCATGCAAGGGACATGCTTCAAAATATCAAACTGAGTAGGAACTATTGTTTCATGGAATTGAGCTTGATAGAACCTCACAGCATCCTCAGCAATTTGATGTTCATTTTCAAGCCATTGACCCTGAGAATCCTGTATTCTTTTCAACTGCAGCCTTTTCCTCCTTCCTTTAACATGTGCATGAAAGAATTTAGAATTTTTATCTCCTTCTTAGAACCATGTCATGCCAAATTTCTGTTTCCAATATTCCTCCTCTATATGCAATGCTCTTGTCATCTCAGCTTGCACTTTTTGAAGTTTCTCCCTATTGGCATTTGAAGGATCTGCCTCAAACAATGCCTCATGAGCTTTGATGACTTCTTCCAGATTAGTGATATTCTGGAAGAAATCACCATATGTTATTTTACTCCATTGAGACAACACCTTCTTCAGCTTCTTAAGTTTGACATTAAAGGTCATGAAAGAATTGGCCACCACATCTGTCTGCCAATTATCCTTCACAACCTGTAGGAAATCTGCATGCTTTGTCCAGAAATTTAAGAACTTAAAGGATTTCTTAAATTGTTGCACCTCCTGTTTACATTCTACTAGAAGTGGAGAGTGATCAGATCCCAACTTAATTAAGTGACTAACTTCCAGGCCTGGAAATTGTTGTTGAATTTCAAAATTTCCAAGACATCTATCTAGCCTTTTGAACACACATTCATCTGCAGCCCTTTCATTCCACCAGGTGAAAATGCTTCCTTTATAACCCAAGTCACTAAGATTACAGGTCTGAATACAGTGTCTGAAATCCTCTACTTCATTCAAAGTTACAGGTAAGCCACCATATTTCTCCTCCTCTTCTACAATGACATTGAAATCTCCACTAACAAGTCAAGGGGGATCCATGTCTGATGCAAGATTATACATGGAATCCCACAGTTCAATTCTCTCAATTCTGTCACACTTAGCATAAACTAAAGTGACTATCATATCAAGATCAGTATTGCAATTGAATAATTTCAAAGTAAGCTGCTGATCAGTGTCCATTAACACTGTGACATCATACTCCTCATCAATGAAAGCCCATATTTTCCCAGAAACATTGTTCATAGCAGTCTTAATTCCCAGCCTTCTCCTATAAGATTCTAACTTATAAGCCTGTTGAAATGGTTCCATCAAACCTATAAGAAAGAACTTATATTTTGTATGCATTGTTAAAAGCCTCTTGAAAGCTTTTTTAGTGTTTACCGATCTTATGTTCCAAATTAGTGCATTCATCACTAAAGTTAGGATTTAGATGCAGTTATTCTTGTGTGCACCCCAATGGTATGAGATGCATGATTCTCTTTGACAGGTTTTCTCCTTCCTTTACCAATAACCTTCTCTACCTGCTTGGGAGATAAATCCCCCTCCCTTGCAGCATTCATAAAGTTATGAGCAATTGAATCCTCATCTAAGTCTATTTTTTGCTTTTCCCCTCAAACTGTTGCTACTTGCAAGTTACCAACCTTGGGAATAATAGGCCCTTCTGATACTTGTATTGCCAACTGATTCTGCTTTCCACCTATATTATCATGGCTTTGTTGATGACTAAGAACTTCAGCATTGTCCTGTCCACCATGCATAGACTGATTAGAGGCATAAGCCTGTCTCTTTGCACTATTCTTAGCTTCATGCACTACATCTGTTTTCATGACTTATTGGTTTTTGGTTGGGCATTTTGATGGAGTTTCAGTGGCCTTAATATCTGCTACATAGTTCAGCTGCATTGCCCCATCATGATTTTGATCCAGCAGCTTCTGAGTGACATTTCTTTCCCCCACAGCATCATCCATCCTGTCAAACATATTGTGGATTTCTTGGGAAGATGAAATAGAGTCAATAGACTGTGTAACATCAGCTTTTATGCCTCCTACTATTTCACCTTCCTCCCCATCTTCCTCTACCTGCTCACTCCACAACTTCCTTGCATTACTAGTGCCTCCATCCTCAGCAAATGTAGTTGAAGGAATATCATGACAGGCCTGATTTAATGGTGACCTTATCTACTCCTGATTGAAAAACTGTTTCAACCCATTCTTTAGTCTTGAGAGGTAAAGAATGTGGTTTACCAAGAGTAAATACAGCTGCATTGGTATTCAAGACCCTCTTTGCACTATCAGCTTCCACCTCATTAACCACAGGTGAAACAACCAATTGTTTCTGAGCATCTACTGAATTTACATGCTCTTGTTGTACTTGTACCTCATCCAAGGCCATAACTTCTTGTATACCATAATCATTTTCTAATGCTTCAAACTTGTTGATGGTTTGAACAACATCAGATTTATGTACTTCACTTGGTCTATTTGCACCACCATTCTCCTTTCTTATTGTCAAAGCAATCTGGTTTTGAGCATTTCTTCCAATCTCAACCTGCTTCCATCCATTCTGAGTCTTCCATTTATACAAATTATGCACATTACCAACTACCTTACCACTCTCCAACACCTTAATTACTTGTTTGGGATTTTTATTGTCTACATGGTGTGCCTGCTTGTTGTTAACCTGTTTTACCTTATTTGCCATTTTGTTTGGTTCCTTAACATTGTTAGGTCCTGCAGCATGCTTCCCTTTATTTCCATTAACACCATTAACTTCATCCTCCATCTCCTTCTCTAGTAACAAATCAGGATGCAACTTCCAACATCCTTCTTCATCATGGCCTTGCAAACAACATTCCTTACAATATTTAGGCATGAAATCATAGTGAATTTTCACCCACCTTGATTTAATTTCTCCAGTTTTGCTATCCACAGCTTGTAGTTGCACTCTTTTAGGATGTTCAACCAACAAATCCACTTCAACTTTCACACGAGCACAGCTTGGCCTTGCTTTATTTTTGGTTGCCACATCCAAAGTCAATGGCTTGCCTACTGCCGAGGCCATTGAAAACAACTGCGACTGACCAAAATAGTTTGGTGCTAGTGTAGGAAATGAGATCCAAGCAATGGCAATGGAGGTCTCCTCCTCAGGATTAAACCAAGGATCCCATTTGAGTGTCCTCATGGGATAATATGCTCCACTCTCCTTGATCCAAAAGGTTGGTTTCAACAATAATGTTACATAATCTTCGAACAATTCACACCTGATCAGAACATGTCTATTGCATAGGAGTCCTATGGTGGCAGTACTCTTTAGTTCACATTGTTATGGAATCAACATACGTAATGCATGCAGATCTGGTAGTCCATAGCTAAATTTCCCCACTACTGCATATTGTAGTTTCTCATGGATTATCATCATGTCGATTTCTTCCATGGTATATTGTATTGTTGGTTCACCATGGTGATACACGATAGGTTTCATAGGAATAGGTAAAACAGTCATGGCAGTCGACTATTTTGAATCACTAGCATTCAAAGTTGAAGGTTTCAATAATTTGGCATAGTCTAGGGTTTGCATGGGGTGAGTTGGATGCAATGTAGGTTGCGCAGCCTCTTGTGGAGGCTGCATGGTGGCCGGAGAGGCCATGAATGGCCTGAAAGTTGTCCTCTCTCACTAGGTCACCGATCGCCTAGAGAGAGAAGCTAGGGTTTTGCACTTGTGAATACTGGTTGGTGTTTAATATGGGCCCACAATTGTTTTTTTAATATTGCTTGATTTTGTTAATATGGGGTCCACTTTTTTTTCCCGTGAGTTTGGATGTGGTGGTTTCCACTTTTTTTTTTTTTTTTAATACTGGATAGTGTTTAATATGGGGCCCACAATTTTTTTTTAATATTGCTTGATTTTGTTAATATGGGGTCCACTTTTTTTTCCCGTGAGTTTGGATGTGGTGGTTTCCACTTTTTTTTTTTAATACTGGTTGGTGTTTAATATGGGGCCCACAATTTTTTTTATGGGCCTGTTTAATATGGGACCCAATTTTTTTTTATTTTTTTGGGAATTGTTTTAAGGACCCACAACGGACGACCAAAAAGGACCCCAACTGGTGCTTCTATTTTTTTACAATTTGTTTTTTGGGAATTTTTTTAAGGGCCCACAACGGACGACCAAAAAGGACCCCAACTGGTGCTTCTATATAGTAGTAATTTAGGAAAGTGGATCCCAAATCCCCTAAAATTGTGTCGTCTTCTCCTTTGTTGTCCTAGACCTGGAAAACAAACTCCACCATTATCCATGGATTTGCTCCAGTGCCAACCTTGTTTCTCTATCTCGGTAATCTTCTACTATTCCTGATTCCTCTCTTCTTCTAGTACAAACGTTAAGCTGCTCCTGATTTTTTTTTCTCCTCTTGCTTAACTTCGATTTGTTGTTGTTGTTTGAGTTACACATCGGTCAATTCGTCTACACCACCGCTCCATTGAAGATCTTGTTTCGATTCTAGCTCGTTTGTCATGCTGAAAACTTGTTGTTGACTTTCTCCCATTACACCTGGTATGCCTTTTTTTTTTAATGACATGGGAACCCGCAGCCGCTACCCTTTGGGTGCGCACAGGGTAAACCCAGCTCCTGTGTAATAGCTCGCAAACCACACAAGAGAGATAACCCACACTAGGCAAGCCCCGTGCGACGAGATCGACACAAAAGGCAAATCCCCTGCTGTTGTAGGCAGGGGGTTTCGAACCTGAGACCTCCATTATGAAAGTCCCATGCTCAACCAACTGAGCCACCCTTGCGGGTACCTGGTATGCCTTTTCCTCTCTCCTCGCTATTATTTCCTTTTTGTATCTCTGTATATGATTTCTATTGTACTCGAATTCTTAGATAGGGCACTTGAGATGTGTCACTATTGATTATTTTTCTAAGCTAAGCTGCTATACTCTAAGGTGGCTTCCATCCATCAGTTAGAATCCTTTGAACCAATTGTGAGTCAGTTTGAAAAATTATTTTATCCATATGTTGATTACTGCACCATCTTCTTGCCTCATATATTGCTATTGCTTCTGCTTCAGTATTTGTTGCATGTATTATATTTCCAATCACATCTCTTATACAAAAACCATAAGCTCCTCTCCCAGGGTTGCCTCTTGATGCACCATCTGTGTTTCACAAGAACCAACCCCTATGTGGAGGAAGCCAATACATACACTTTTGTAATCTTCAAACTGGATCTGTATCCCTTTAACAGATGAAGTAAAGCACCCCAACTATTAGGAAACTGTTGAATTGATGGGTTTCTGAACTTGACCAGCCTCTGAACAGTATTAAAAATTTGATATATGCATCTTCCAACTAACTTTTTTCCTCCATGCTTGTAAGCATTTCTTCTTTTCCATAATTCCCAAACCATTATAGCAGGTATAGCTTGAAATACTGGTTTTAACCTGTCATTGACAGGTTGCTTCCACCATTTCACTATAATCTGCTGTAGTTGTAGTCCTTCAATATTTATACCTGCAAAAGAAGAAACATAGGACCAAGTCCTGTTAGCAGAAAAAGATTTAGCAAAAAGATGTTGGCCTGTTTCCTCCTTAAGATTTGAACAACACCAACATCTAGATGCTAAATTTATATGCATCCTCTTCAAAAACTCATCCACTGGCAATTTGAACTTCCAACATCTCCACATAAAGAAAGATATCTTGAATGGTAACCCCTTAATCCACCTAAACTTGTAAATTTCATTCTCTTGCCCCCCCCCCCCCCCCCAACCTTAAATACTCCCATGCTGATTTGACAGTAAACTCTCCTCTGTTGTTCAACACCCACCAAGGCTCATCTATCTCCCTGTACTCCACTGGAGGCTTTATAGTACTAATTATATGTTGCACAATGTCCTCTGATAAGATGTTTTGCAATTTATCAGTGTCCCATCTCCCATTCTTTATCATTTCCTTCACATTCTGGATTGAATCATCATAATAATCACCTTCTGATGCATAATACAAAGCACCCAACCCTGTCCAGTTATCATACCAAAATTGAGCATTTCTCATCTTAGTTTGCCTCCAAATATGATGCTGTATGATATCCCTAGCCTTCAACATTTTTTTCCAATTCTGAGAACCACCTTTCCATTGAGTAATGACTGGATTAATCTTCTTGCAGTACTTACTGATAAAAGCACTCCATAAGGAAGGTGTGGTTCTAAAATTCCACCAAATCTTACAATATAATGCCATGTACACATCATGTAAAGATCTAAAACCCAAACCTCCCTTTTTTTCTGGAACACATAAGTGTATCCAAGATGCCCAATGTCTGCTTTTTCCCCCAATTATATTGCTCCAAAAAAACTGTGCAAACATTCTATGCATTTGTTTTATTACACAATCAGGAAGATTTAAAGCAGATAGCAAATGTATTGGCATACCTTGTAAAACATGTTTGATCAACATTGCCCTTCCTCCAAAAGAAAGCATTTTCCCTTTCCAAGATTGTAACCTGTTCATAATCTTGAGTAGGATAGTTTATAATCGTGAGTAGGATAGGATTGTAAAAATCCTTCCTCCTTCTACTATAAAAATTGGACATCCTAGGTAAGTAAATGGAAATTCCTTCCTTCCTATCCTTGTCACCACCTCAACTATAATCTTTAAATCTTCTGGTACATTATGATGTAAGTACACAGTACTTTTCTCCTTATTTATCATTTGCTCAGAAGTCTCCTCATATCTCCTTAATACCTCCATGATTAGTTGCAATGAAAATACATCAGCTGATGAAAAAATAATCATATCATCTGCATAGCCAAATGATTTACTTTAGGGCTCCACTTAGGCATTCCAAAACCCTTAAATTGTGGCATTTGATGCAACTGACTCAAATTCCTTGTTAGCACCTCTACAGTCAGAATAAACAAAGTAGGTGATACAGGATCACCCTACTTCACCCCCTAGAAGACTGGAAAAAACCATGTTGTTGACCATTTATAAGGACAGAATACCAATTATTGCTTATGATTCTAAAAACCATACCCACCACCATGTGTGAGAAACCCATTTGTCTCATCACCTTTTGTCAAAAAAAGCCATTATACCCTATCATAAGCTTTTGTCATATCTAACTTAATCACTACATTAGCAGTTTTAGTCCTCAACCTGATGTCAGACAATTTCTTGAGTAAGTAAAACATTCTCCACTATGCTCCTTCCTTTAACAAAACTAGCCTGATTAAGGGAAATTATATCTTGGAAACCATTCACCATTCTCTCATGAATTAACCTTGAAAAAGAACTTAGGAACTAAAGTTTTAATAGTAATTTATGACGATAGATGGTCAGACATGAAAAAATGAATATAGCAATACTAAGTTTAAGAAATAATCTTAATTGGAAAATATTCTTCATCAACGACGAGATAGTTAGAGCTGAAGATCGTATTAGACATCTAGAGCAAAAAGTAAAATTTATCCCCTTAGGGTAATGCAAGACAATTATTTAGAGGTAAAACAAGAACTAGAAAAACTATATCAGGAATATATCAAACTAAGTAATACTAAAGAGAATCAATTAAGATTACAAGAATTAGTAGATATAATATCAGGTTTAGAATATAAATTATTAGGACATATAAGATCGAGGAAATACTCTCAAAAGCAGACCCAGGAACGATTTAAGCCATATTAGTTATTTTTATGAGAACACTACCCTTTGTTAGACAAATAGCTATAAACCATTGGTATTTATATAGAGATATAGAGAAAAGACGAGAATATAGACAAATAGAAAAAGCCTTAAGTGCGTATTTAGAGATAATAAATTCAGAAACATTATCATCACTAATAAACAATAGACTCTTACAAAGTCAGATTAACGAAGAGACAATCTCTGCTATAACGTGGGAATTACAAGGTCTAAGAGAAGATATAGAAAGAGTTACAACTAGTATAGAGTAACAGAAGAAAGTTTGTAAAATAAAAATTCCGTTAGGGTAATAAATAAGCCTAGAAAAATAGGTACATTAAAAATTCTAGAATACTTAGACTTAAGAATATACCCAGAAAAGAAATATAGAGCATTAAAAGATCATAGTATTATAAAGTGTAATTTCAGTAACGGAGACCATATATTACATAGTGACGACAAACAGTTGAACACATTAGTAGATTTAGTTATAAATTTTAGTGAAAAATACAAGAAAATAATAAATATATTACTAGAATATTAGAGGTGGTAGAAGCATCCCAGACTAAGCAAAAGAAAACTTTCGAAAAATTAGAACAAAATCTCGATTACTTAAAAACACAAGAATTAGAATTAGAAAAGAAAGTCCAGACTCTAGTTAACAAATTTAATTTAGAAAAATTACCTACAAAGACGGAAGTAGAAAAGTTAGTTAAAATTATTATAGAAAGACCTGGTGGAGATGGGGTTATATCTTTTTTGTTTTTCAATAGAAATATAAATGTGGCTAGCAATATTGTGTGGTTTTTTGCTAATATTTTAAACAATCATACTCCGTACTTCCTCACCCCTTGATTCCTCTTACCATGTAGGTGTATTTCTTATTTTCTTCCTATTCTCCTAATTTTTACGTTTTTTTAACTCTGTTCAGTTATGAATCTTATTACACTGTTCATCTTGAACTTTTGTAAAAGTGTGGTTTACACTACTCAAAGCTATGATAAAGATAATTATAAAAAGAAAAGCATAAAAAATACAGAACACATTATAATAGAAATTATCCTCAATATAATAGAAAGAAATATTATCTTAGAAAATCAGCAGCTAGAAAACCTTATTTAGACAGAAATAGGCATGTAAGAAAATATCAAACAGAAAGGAATTATAAAAATAAACTAGAATGCTTTACTTGTGGAAGTGTAGAACACTTAGCAAATACATGTCCAAAAATAATAAATAATAAGATAAGAAATTCTCAGCTAATTGAACTAAGCATAAGTAGTTGGTTTCATATTAAGAAATTTTTAAACGATTATTTTTACTACTGTACTATTAGTGGAAATGCATTTGATCAAGAATTAGGTAAAAAATTATTTAATAAACTACCAGGAGCCTTAGGAAGAGAAATAGAAGATAGATGGAATAAGAGAGACGGAGTAGTGCAGAATCCTAATCTAAAATGGACTATAGGACATAGAATATAACATATAATGGATATACTACAAGAAAATGTACCCATATACAGATACAAAAACAACTAAAACAAAATGAAATAAACTTTTGTAAAAGTGTGGTTTACACTACTCAAAGCTATGATAAAGATAATTATAAAAAGAAAAAGCATAAAAAATACAGAACACATTATAATAGAAATTATCCTCAATATAATAGAAAGAAATATTATCTTAGAAAACCAGCAGCTAGAAAACCTTATTTAAACAGAAATAGGCATGTAAGAAAATATCGATCAGAAAGGAATTATAAAAATAAACTAGAATGCTTTACTTGTGGAAGTGTAGAACACTTAGCAAATACATGTCCAAAAATAATAAATAATAAGACAAGAAATTCTCAGCTAATTGAAGATTTTCAAGAAACATTAATAAATGTAGATGAATATATGTCAGATACAAAAAGTATATATTCTATAGTAAGTGTAGACACTGAAGAAAAAATCAAAACAGACTCGTCAGACTCAGAAGCAAAAGAATTAATCAATGAAATAGGATTAGAAAATCTAGACTTAGAAGCAATAGATAATTTAGCAAATATAGCGGAAGACTGTAACCATGAGTTCGAACGAAATAAGGGATTGGATAGTAATGCATGTATCTTTTGTAAATGGTATCCTAGTAGAGACAAAAGAGCTAAATGTAAAAATTGTTATATAGAAAGATGTACAATGTGTATAGAAAAAAAAAAAAAAAAAAAAAAAGAAGAAACTCATAAGAAAATTGAAGATCCTACTATTAATCTAAGAATGATAACATTAGAAACAAGAATAAATGAATTAGAAACTAGATTATGTAAACTAGAAAAAGGAAAACAAAAAGAAGTAGATAGTGAAGACGAAGAAATAAGATTATCAAATATACAACCAATAATGAGACCATTAAGAACAATACCAGAAGATTCTCAAGCAGAATTAATGAGTATAAAAGACCATGAAGCATTAGTATGTAATGAAGATAAAAAATTAGGAACAATAAAAATACTTGCAAGAATTAAAATAGATGATTATGAGATAGAAACATTAACATTAGTAGATTTAGGGTGTACAAAGTGCATAATAAACAAGAGAATAGTTCCATCTAATTTAATAAAAATTCTAGAAAAACCAGTTGCAGCCATGTAAATGGATGGAACATATAACATATATAGACATTATGTTCATAAGGCCTACATTAGCTTTATAAATACATGTTCAGAATTTTACAAACCAAGCTATAAAATGGATAAGTTATGGGTAAGAGACTTTAATATAAATGTAGATTTTGTCATAGGATTAGACTTTATGTTATATAATAATGGCAGCTGTATAATTACAAGAGATGGAGTAATTTTCTTAAAAAATATTACTCATACACCAGTACAAGTTCTTAAGACTGAAACTAGAATCCGTTATAAGAAGATCCCTACCACAGACCGAATCAACCTGCAAAAGAAAGAAGACAGTTGTTGTAAAGAGTGTCAAGAAAATAATACATGTTGTAAAGATAAGCCAGAAATATAAAAATTAGCTCTAGAGGAAGAAGAAATTCGAGGAGAAGAGGATTCGTTAGAAAAAAAATTATACTTTAATAGATATAGAAACAGAGTTATATAATTTTAAAACAGGAATAGAAAGAATAGGAGTAATAAAGAATCAAAAAGATCTAGATAATATAATAAAAATACTAGATGAAATAGAAATTATAGGAGAAAAACCATTAAAACATTGGAAAAATAATAGGATTGTATGTAAATTAGATATAATAAATCCAGACTATATAATTAAAACAGCTTCGATTGAAGCAACAAATCAAGATGTAGAAGATTTTAAAGTACAAATAAAAGAACTATTGGATTTAAGAGTAATACGGAGATCTACTTCTAAACATAGCTCTGCAACATTTATGGTAAGAAATCATAGCAAAATAGTAAGAGGAAAAGCAAGAATGGTAATAAACTATAAAAGACTTAATGATAATACTAGGACAGATGGATATAAGTTACCAGACAAAACAGAATTAATAAATAGAATACAAGAAAAGAAAATATTTAGTAAATTTAATTGTAAATCAGGATATTGACAGGTACGAATGCATGAATAAAGCATAGAATGGACTGCATTCACCTGTCCTGAAGGACATTTTGAATGGTTAGTAATGTCATTTGGATTAAAGACAGTTCCACCAATTTTTCAAAGAAAAATTTATAGTATATTTGGAGAATACAAAAGGTTTGTATTAGTATATGTAGATGATATACTAGTATTTAGTAGAGATATTAAAGAACACTTAGGACACCTACAAACGGTATTTAGACTATTTGTAGAAAATAGAATAATAATTAGTAAGAAAAAATGGAATTATGTAAAAATTATATAAACTTTTTAGGAGTAGTACTAGGAGAGGGTAAAATAAAGGTACAACCTCATATAGCCAAAAAAAACTTTAGAAATGCCAGATAAGTTAGACAATGTTAAAGAATTACAATTTTTTTAGGAATAGTCAATTATGTTAGAAATTTTATAAAAGATTTAGGAAAAGTAGCAGGACCATTGTATTCAAAGACTGGATCTAATGGTAAAAAACACTTTAGTATTGAAGACATTAAATTAGTACAAAAAATTAAAGAAAAAATAAAAAACATTCCCGATTAAACATGCCTCTAGAAACAGACTATTTAATTATGGAAACAGACGGTAGTTTTGAAGGATGGGGAGCAGTACTAAAAGCAAAACCCAATAAATATAGTAATAAAATGAAGAAAAGATATGTGCTTATCAAAGTGGTAAGTATGAAGAAAAAGGAAATATGAGTAGTATAGATGTAGAGATTTTAGCTGTAATATATGGATTAAATAGTTTTAGACTATATATCCTAAATAAACCAGAAATACTAGTTAGAACAGACTGCGAAGCTATAGTTAAATTCTACCAAAAGATAAATGATAAAAATAGTAGTAGAAGACGATGGCTAAATTTCTTAGATACCATTTCAATTTATAATTTAAAATTTGAACATATAAAAGGAAAAGATAATAATTTAGCCGACCAATTAAGTAGACTAAAGATTACTGCTAACTGATTTTTTATTTGAACAACATGAGACCTTCCAGTTCTCAGACAGCAGACAAGGGGAAAGGCATAGCCTCAACCCAAGACACATACGACAGACAGTATTAGGTAACCTTCATTTTAGACCGACATCTGCATTAGACAAAAATGCCTTAGAAAGAATACATTTTGGAACCAATAATTTAATATTTTTTCCACCATCTAATTTAACTTTTAAGGTATTACCAGAATATGTAATAGACAAACAACAGACATGTTTAGTAGACAATTTATGGATATCACATAACAAAAAAGACTAGTCATTTTGTAGCCACCCTAAATGCACTTTGTCAGTATTTTACAGACAAAAATCTAGATAAGAAATTTAAATTTTATGTTGTAATCCATGGTAAAACTAATGGTATTTTCCAGACCTGGATAGAAGTTTTAGATTCTATTAAAAATATAAGAAAACCTCTTTTTAAAGGCTTTACTGATTTCACTGAGGCATTAGACTATGCTAGAGGAGTGTTGGGTCCAAACTACTATATTTCTCCAGCTCTCAGACAAAATCCAAATAGAACCCCTCAGTACAATATACAAAAAGACACAGACAAGGTGATTTTTTGTGATCACTGTTCTATTATGACTGAAGTGGTCAAGAGATTAAACCAGCAGAAAGAGACATTGGTTCAAGAAAAAATGGAACTCTTGGATCAAGTGAAGACATTAGAACAAAGACTACAAGCGGTTAAGTTCGAATTGGTGCAATCTCAGAGTTCTCCATCTCAGACAAAAATGGATGAGATAAGTGTGCATTCCTGAATGAATGCAGTCAGACCCACTGTATCGAGTAAGGATACAGCTAGTCCGGTTCAAACGGTAGCCGGTAAAGACTCAACCGGGTGCTCTTGGGGCCCATCGTCACGTGAAACTTTTCAAAAGATACTTTATAATTTTGTCCGTTTGCTGAGCTGTCCCATTACTTAATAAAGCTACTACTTTATTAAAGCTACTTTAATAAAGTCTGGTCTTTTTTTTCTGAGGTGTCCTTGTCAGATTTCCACCAAAAGTCTTCCTTTTCTAATGTCATTGTCTTATCTTCTTTTTTCTTTCTGAAAGATAATGCCACTAAAGTCTTCAAATGTCATTGTCTTTGGCTTCATTTTCCTTTCTGAAATGTCTTTCTATCTTTATTCTCTGCATCACCTTTTTATTTTTTGTCTTCTTGCTAGGATTATTGCTTTCAACCAATGTCTTCAATCATCTCCTTTTACTTAGGTTATATTATTTTCTCCATTAACTGATCTAAGTGTCTAGACTGTGTAGAGCAATTGAATCAAAATTCATGTCTGAGTCTACATCATTTGGATCTTGAGTCTTGAAATGCACTGTCTTGAGTCTAAGTATTCTAGATTTTTTAATGTATCTATTTTTCTAGGCTTATTTATTACCCTAACGGAATTTGTATTTTACGAACTTTCTTCTGGTACTCTATACTAGTTGTAAGTCTTTCTATATCTTCTCTTAGACCTTGTAATTCCCACGTTATAGCAGAGATTGTTTCTTCGTTAATCTGACTTTGTAAGAGTATTGTTTATTAGTGATGATAATGTTTCTGATTTTATTATCTCTAAATACGCACTTAAGGTTTTTCTAGGTGTCTATATTCTCGTCTTTTCTCTATATCTCTATATAAATACCAATGGTTTATAGCTATTTGTCTAACAAAGGGTAGTGTTCTCATAAAAATAACTAATATGGCTTAAATCGTTCATGGGTCTGCTTTTGAGAGTATTTCCTCGATCTCATATGTCCTAGTAATTTATATTCTAAAGCTGATATTATATCTATTAATTATTGGAATCTTAATTGATTCTCTTTAGTATTACTTAGTCTGATATATTTCTTGATATAGTTTTTCTAGTTCTTGTTTTACCTCTAAATAATTGTCTTGCATTACCCTAAGGGAATAAATTTTACTTTTTGCTCCTCTAGATGTCTAATACGATCTTCAGCTCTAACTATCTCGTCGTTGATGAAGAATATTTCCCAATTAAGATGATTGGTATTGTTCTTAATGGTCTCATTATTGGTTGTATATTTGATAATCTTATTTCTTCGTCTTCACTATCTACTTCTTTTTGTTTTCCTTTTTCTAGTTTACATAATCTAGCTTCTAATTCATTTATTCTTGTTTCTAATGTTATCATTCTTAGATTAATAGTAGGGTCTTCAATTTTCTTATAAGTTTCCTCTTTATTTATTTTTGTTTTAAATTCTTTTTCTATACACATTGTACATCCTTCTAGATAACAATTTTTACATTTAGCTCTTTTGTCTCTACTAGGATACCATTTACAAAAGAAACATGCATTACTATCCAATCTTTTATTTCGTTCGAACTCATGGTTACAGTCTTCCGCTATATTTGCTAAATTATCTATTGCTTCTAAGTCTAGATTTTCTAATCCTATTTCATTGATTAATTCTTCTGCTTCTGAGTCTAACAAGTCTATTTTGATTTTTTCTTCAGTGTCTACATTGAAGAAAAAGAGAACTTCCTATTTCATAAAAATGGGAGCAAATCCATATAATTTTACTAATGAAATACATACTTTAATTACATGGGAAGGTCCAAATAGTGGATTATTAGTACTACAAAGAAATGTGGTAATAAAATTAGAACAACTAAGCATAAGTAGTTGGTTTCATATTAAGAAATTTTTAAACGATTATTTTTACTACTGTACTAGTCTTTCTATATCTTCTCTTAGACCTTGTAATTCCCACGTTATAGCAGAGATTGTCTCTTCGTTAATCTGACTTTGTAAGAGTTTATTGTTTATTAGTGATGATAATGTTTCTGAATTTATTATCTCTAAATACGCGCTTAAGGCTTTTTCTATTTGTCTATATTCTCGTCTTTTCTCTATATCTCTATATAAATACCAATGGTTTATAGCTATTTGTCTAACAAAGGGTAGTGTTCTCATAAAAATAACTAATATGGCTTAAATCGTTCCTGGGTCTGCTTTTGAGAGTATTTCCTCGATCTTATATGTCCTAATAATTTATAGAACCAAGTTAGTATGAGTTATGAATTTAGGAAGCTCATCCCCACAGAAAAAAGCTTTGACCATAGCAGTAATATCTTTTCCAATTATGTTCCAGCAAGTCTGATAAAAAAGCCCAGTAAACCCATCAGGCCCTCCTGCACTCTCCCCATTCAGCATGAAGACAACACTTTTAATTTCCTCTTGTGTAAGCATATCGGTGATCCTGCTGTTTTGATCTTCTGAAATCATTTTAGGAACATGATCCAGAATTTCAAAGCTAGTAGGATCAGTTTCTTTTGAAAACTGATTTCTGAAGAAATTTATTGCCTCTGTAACTATTCCTTCATTCTCCTCAATCCAGTTGCCCTCCTGATCTTGTATTCTCCTTAATTGCAGTCTTTTTCTCCTGCCCTGCACATAAGCATGAAAGAATTTTGTGTTTCTATCACCATCCTGGAACCATTGCATTCCTGCCTTCTGTTTCCAGAATTCCTCCTCCAAATGCAAATATCTGTTCAAATCAACCTGTACTCTATGCAATTTCTCCCTGTTATGAGGTGTAGGTTGTAGTTCAAATTGAATCTCATGAACCTTTATCACATCTCCTGGAAGATATTTCCAAATGTACGTTTACTCCATTGGACCAAAGCGGCCTTCATTTTTTTCATTTTATGGTGAAAAAGAATGAAGGGGTTAGCCATGAAATCTGCATGCCAATGAGCCCTAATAGTATCAAGAAAGGTTTCATTCTTAACCCAAAAATTTAAGAACTTAAAGGATTTCTTGATTGGTATTGAATTCCCAACATATGATATAAGGAGAGGGGCATGGTCAGACCCTGTTCTGATAAGATGCTGAACTTCTATGCTAGGATACACATCTTGAAGACACTGATTCCCCAGACATCTATCTAATCTTTTGAAATTGCAGTCATCCCCACTCTACCCATTCCACCAAGTGTGTTTGGTTCCTTTGAAACCCAAATCAAACACCCCACAGTTTTGAATAAAAGAATTAAAGTCTAGCACTTCATTGGCATTGACTGATAAGCCTCCATACTTTTCCTCTTCAGATAAAATCACATTAAAGTCACCTCCAATCATCCAAGGCTTGTTCAAATTGCTTGCTAGATCTTTCAGGCTATCCCAAAGGTCTAATCTTTCTACCTGTGTACATTTAGCATACACAACTGTCACCATTAGATCTACTTGTAACACTTGACTTTTGAGATTGATGGTAATATGCTGACTCTGATCAACAACAATTTGAACTTCAAACATCTCATCCACAAAGATCCATATCTTCCCATTTACATTAAACAAAGCAGTGTACATGTTCAACTTTCTCTTATATTCCTCAATTTTGTCAGCACCCTGAAATGGCTCCATTAGTCCAATAAAACCAAACTGATATTTAAGATGCATTTTTGTTAATCTTTGAAATTCCTCCATAGTATTCACGGATCTAATATTCCAAATCATTGCATTCATCATTAAACATTGGATTTACTAGATGCTCTTCTAGTTTGATATCCACTTGCAGGTGAAGCACTTGTTTCTCTCTGTGTCTTTTTCTTTCCCCTTCCTGCCCCTTTGTGGCACTTAGGGGATATATCTCCTTCTCTCAATGCAGCCTGGTAATTTGTATCTAATGACTGTCCATCCATATCTCTCTTTGTTTGCCTGCTATTTGATTCCTGACTCTGCTTATCTGAAGCCTTCAACTGTGGAACAATTTGCATATTCTTCTTGTTTTGCTCTGTTTTGCTATTCTCTTGTGTATATATCTAACTAATTTTGTTGCATTGATTTTCTTTTTGTGCAGGTTCTTCCTCTAGGTGCCCTGTATCCCATTTCACTGCAGTATCCTCCCCTTGGTATTCATTTTGCTCGTTATTTACACTTTTCTGCCTATCATTTGTATTCTTCTCTTTTGTATTCCTGCTCTCTTGAGTCTTGGCCTTTGCTTAGTGGTGTTTTCATTAGTTTCTCCTCGCCACTTTCCTGCTTTTCCTTTGTATTCTTTTCTGTTTGTGTTTCTGCTCTCATTTTTGCTCTCTTCCCCTTGTCCCTCTTTCCCAGAATCCATGCCTTTGTTTTTTGGTGTTTCCACCTCCTCCACCTTCTCATTCTCATCTCCTGATGTGATCATTAGAGATTGTTCACTAATCTCTCCTTGTCCTCTTACTCCCTGCATGTTCTCATTGTTGTCTCGAGTTTCTCTAACCATGCTTTGTTCTGTTGGATTGTTGTTGCTTTGTTCATCCCTTACTGCTTGCTCCTTGTCAGGAGATTTTTGTGTATGAAAAATGCTTTCAATCCATTCTTTTGTACTCCTATTATCACCTTCTTTGACTTGCTGGGTTTGTCCTTCTTGTACATCTTGCTGATCTCCCTCTGTATTATCAAGCACGGCAAAAGTATTTCTTGTCTCCATAATATCCCCTTGCTTCTTTTTGTCTTCTTTTTCAATTTCTGCCACAATTCTTCCTGATGTATCTTTAATATATTTATTTCTCCTCAGCATCCACTCTTGTTTTCCTTGACTGTACCAACCCCTCCTTCCTCTATGTAGTGTTCTGCTTTGATTTTCTTCCTTTGTAATTTCAATTCTTTCTTTTCTTAACTCTTCTTTATATTGTTTTTCTAATTCTGGGTGCAGGGCTCTACAATCCTCCTCTCCATGACCTTGCAGTTTGCAGTGCTTGCAATATTTGGGCAGGTAATCATAATTGATTTTTACCCATTTAGAATTAATTACACCAGAAGTTTCATCCACTTCAGCAATGTTGATTCTCTGAGGGTTATTTGCTAATAAGTCCACTTCCACCTTCACTTTGGCACAACTAGGTCTGGTCTTATTAGCAATTACTAAGTCCACTGTCAAAGGCCTGCCAACAGCAGTTGCCATTGAGAATACAGCTTCTCTAACAAAAAAATTGGGTGGAAATCAGGAAAGCTGATCCATGCTACTGCCCTCGAAGTTTCTGCTTTTGGATTAAACCGTGGATCCCAAATAAGAGGCCTCATCTGACAATATTTATCATGTACTTTCAAGTAATATGCAGGGGTCGACATCATCTTAACATAATCTTCCAGCAAGTTCAATCGAATCAAGACGTGTCTTTCCTCAATCAAACCAATTGTGGCTGTCCCTTTGATTTCACATTGAATTGGGATCACTGTTCTTAACTCTTTTATGTCAATATTGTCATAAGAAAATTTACCTAACACTGCATATTGTAAATTCTCTTTAATGATCATTTGCTTGATTTCTGAGGAATTCCATGCAACATAGGGTTCTCCTTCCACATATGTAATTGGTTTGGATGGAATAACCATTTGGTTGTTGTTTGTAGGCGCTGGTTTGAGTAAACTGGCATAGTTTTGAGTAGGTGTTTGTGGTTTGGATTGATCAGTACTCAATGGCTTTGGATCTGTAGGGTTTGGATTGGCAATAGGCATAGGTATTTGTTGTTTTGGATGCACAATAGGCAAAATCCTAGGACCTGCAGGTTTTGTAACGTTATTAGGCAATGGTATAGGCTTAGGGTTGGTTGTCTGATTTCCAGGAGGTTGAGTAATCACTGGTGGAGGCTGTCCACCAGTAGGATTGGCCATTCCGGCCAGCGGTATGTGTTTTGGTGGCTAAGAAGATATGGTTAGATTGGTGGCTGACGGTAGAAAGAAGTGGGATTTAACCTACTATATTCACCCAAAGGCAATACTTATACCAAAATCTAGGTCTCTTCTGGCAATATTTCATTTAAGGCAAGTTATGAAATTTTTGGAAAGAAAATTTTTTGTCCGTGTCTTGATTTACTTTGTTGTAATCCTTAAATCGCAAGAGATGAAACACGTGTGATTTTTTAATGAATGGGGTGGTAGCCACTGTTCATGTTACAGTAGAGAAATTTAGTTGTTTTGTCTTTTATAATTACAATATATGAGTCTTATTTTAATTCACATGTATAAATTAAGGTTTTGTGATTAGTAAATAGTTACCATCAAATTGGTTTATTTATTTGGAAACATTGAAAATTCTTGAAGCTTTATACATGTGAGATTGTATTGACACGTGTATTGAGAATTATGATTAATAAATAGGATCTACGAGAGTGTTTATTTATTTGAGTCATTAAGATATGCTCAAGGATCACATATAAATTGTCCTGGGATAAGTATACACTAGTGGTGAAGGTTTATTTATTTGAAATAGGATGCACCTTTGGATACTAGTAACGCTTAATTGATTCACGAGAAGAGATACTGAGGTGTTCATCCAAAAAAGAGAAACGTAATATCTTGATTCTCAGGTGTATTAATTATGAGGACAATTTGTTGTAATTAGGCGTTGTGTGTCTTACCAGAAGAAGGGACACAATGTATGCCTTCAGCTCGTGGGATAATTATAAAAGGAGAATAGAAACTTGAATCAGGTTATTTAATCCTTAGCTATGCTTTAAACAGTTATTTTGATGAATTTTACGAACTCTTATTGACCTGAAATTTGGTGTGTTCATTGGAAACGCCCTATAAGAAATAATCTTTGAGGTTGTTTAGATGGGTTTTAGGCTGTTCTTTCGGATTAAAACATGTTTTAAGTATGAAAAACTACTCTTTATATCAGTTTTATTTATGTTAAATCTAGAACATGATTACACATGATGATTCAACATGAAATTGATATATGATAAGGATATAGATCAGATTATGTTTTCCTTAAATCGCCTAAATCGATTATTTTTCTTATTTGGTCATAGTTTTGGAGATCAAGAATTTTACGAACTCCGATTGACCTGAAATTCAGTAAGTTCATCAAAAATGACCCAGTAAGCAATACTCACTGCTTTGCACTGAATCAGGTTGTTTTTCGGTGATTCAAGGTTGTTTAGATGGTGTTTTGGGCAATTTTCGTTTTTTTTTTTAAGGAAAAATTACTTGGCTATGATCTAATGGTGATAGAGATTCTTCCTTATGCTTTTCATGACTAAATACTAGTGAAATAACAAATTTATGTGTCGACTTTAGGTCTTCCTCCCCATCGGATAGATTTATTATGGGTTGTCACTAGGTATAATCACTAGTTATTGATAACTTGTTTTAACTCTCCATCTCAGTTACATGTTGGGTCAATGGAACTAAAGATAATGATAATGATATTCACTTGGCTTAAATTAGCAGCATACTCTTCGTTTGAGTTAGCTCTGGTTTTAAATTTATAGAGTGAATATCTAACATCACATATATATGTTTCATGAATTGTTCTTTTGTTGTTCAAGACGCATGAATATCTATGTGGTGTGTTTTAAATTTTATATTCAATGATTACAAAAACATGCTAATTTCCAGAAAGCAACAATGAGATTATGTAAACTGATAAGTTGGTATTTTACCAACTTATTTCTTCTTTAAAGCTTAGACTTTTGCAATGTTTGATTGAAAAAATAGTGCATTTAATGTCGTTTACTTCCATTTTATAGGTTTATGTGATTTAGAAGTG
>NC_083347.1:101235264-101382764 GCF_019175385.1 Lycium barbarum | reverse complement strand
TGGAACGATCTCCAGAAGTTAGCTATAAATTGAGCTCCTCTGTTTGATATAATAGATATGGGAATGCAATGAAGTCTCATTATCTCCCTGATGTATAACCTCGCATAGTCTTCAGCTAAATAAGTAGTCCTAACTGGAAGAAAATGGGCTGATTTTGTCAGCCTATCCACAATAACCCATATAGAGTCATACTTCCGCTGAGTGCGAGGTAAACCTGTAATGAAGTCCATATTAATCACTTCCCATTTCCAAGTTAGGATCTCTATCTCCTGTAATAATCCACCAGGCTTCTAATGCTCGACCTTAACCTGCTGACAATTCGGGCACTGAGCAACAAACTCCGCTATGTCCCTTTTCATGTCATCCCACCAATACAAGCATCTGAGGTCATGATACATCTTCGTTGACCCCGAATGAATAGAATAGCAGGTATAATGTGCCTCTCCCAAAACTTGCCATCGTAGCCCTACAACATCAGGTACACACAATCTATCTCTATACCGTAGCACTCCGTCAGGTGTAACCTCGAATGGGGTCTTCTCCTTTTGAAGAGCTATATCTCTGTACTGTGCCAGAATAGGGTCCTCGTACTGATGTCTCTTAACCTTTTCTATGATAGAGGACTCGGCAACTTCTCGAACAGAAGCTCCACTATCTTCAGAATTAGCCAAACGGACTCCAAGGCTAGCTAGCTGGTAAATCTCACGAACCATCTCCTTCCTTTCTGGCTGCACATCTGTTAAGCTACCCATAAATTTACGGCTAAGAGCATCTGCGGCAACATTTGCTTTCCCTAGATAGTATAGAATATCAACATCATAATCCTTTAGTAACTCTAGCCACCGTCTCTGTCGTAAATTTAGCTCTTTCTGCCTACAGATATACTGGAGATTCTTATGATCTGTATAAATATCAACATGAACGACATATAAATAATGCCTCCTTATCTTTAAGGCATGAATCACTGCTGCTAACTTCAGATCATGAGTAGGATAATTTTTCTCGTATTTTTTGAGCTGTCTGGAGGCATAGGCTATAACCCTGCCATGCTGCATCAATACACAACCTAGTCCAACACATGAAGCATCACAATAAATAACATAGCCATCTGGTACTTCAGGAAGAGTTAGAACTGGAGCCGTAGTCAACTTGTCTTTCAGCAACTGGAAGCTTTGCTCACAAGCATCAGTCCATTGGAACTTAGCTGCCTTCTGAGTTAGCCTTGTTAAAGGCGTTGAAATCATGGAAAACTTTTCTACGAATCTCCTGTAATATCCTGCTAGCCCCAGAAAATGGCGTATCTCAGTAGGTGTCGTATGTCTGGGCCAAGTCTTTACCGTCTCAATTTTCTGCGTATCTACCCAAATACCGTCAGCTCCAATAATATGCCCCAAGAATGCTACTGAAGTCAACCAGAATTCGCACTTAGAAAATTTAGCATACAACTTTTGGTGCTGGAGTACCCTAAGTACTGTCCTCAAATGGTTTGCATGCTGCTCTTCTGAACATGAATAAACCAGAATATCATCAATAAATACAATAACAAACGTATCTAAGAGTGGTTTGAAAACCCGGTTCATCAAATCCATAAACACCACTGGAGCATTGGTCAGCCCAAAAGACATCACTCTAAACTCATAATGCCCGTATCGAGTCCTGAATGCCGTCTTCGGAATATCTGCCTCCTTTACCCGCACCTGATGATAACCTGACCGCAAGTCTATCTTCGAAAAACACTTAGCACCCTGCAACTGGTCAAATAGATCGTCAATCCTGGGGAGGGGATACCTGTTCTTTATCGTTACTCTATTTAGCTGCCTATAATCTATACACATCTGCAGCGACCCATCTTTCTTTCTCACAAATAGTACCGGTGCTCCCCAAGGTGATGTACTAGGCCTGATGAAGCCTTTTTCTAACAATTCTCTCAGTTGCTCCTTTAATTCCTTCAGCTCTGCAGGTCCCATTCTATAAGGAGGAATAGATATGGGTTAACTATCTGGCAATACATCTATAGTGAACTCTATCTCCCGTTCTGGAGGAAGACCTAGAAGTTCATCTGGGAATACATCTGGGAATTCATTAACTACCGGGACTGACTGAAGAGTCGCTATCTCTGCTTTCACATCATGCACTCGAACCAGATGATAAATATAGCCTTTTCTAACCATCTTCCTTACCTTGAGGTATGAAATAAACTTACCCCACGGCGATGCTGTATTCCCTCTCCACTTTATAATCGGCTCTCCTGGAAACTGAAATCGAACTATCTTTTCTCTACAATCAACATTCGCATAACAAGAAGCCAACCAATCTATACCCATAATAACATCAAACTCAGTCATGTCTAACTCTATCAGATCTGCTATGGTGTGACGACTATATATAACCACCAAACAATTTCTATATACTTGCTTAGCTATGACAGAATCTCCTATCGGTGTAGCTACCTCAAATGGTTCTATCAACTCAGGTTTTATTCCAATTCTACTAGCAACAAAGGGGGATATATGATAAGGTGGAACCTGGATCTATCAATGCATATACGTCCCGGGAGAAAATCGATAATATACCTGTAACCACATTCGGTGACGCCTCCTGATCCTGCCTACTAGCTAAAGCATATATGCGGTTCGAAGGACTGCTAGAACTGGAAGCTCCGCCACGACTTCTACCACGGCCTGCTGGTGTCTGAATACCCTGCCCCATAGGGCGCATAGCTACAGAAGAAGATGAACCAGCAACCGACCTCGTAGGCTGAGCCATACCATCTGTACCACCTCTATAAGGACACTCTCTCATCACATGGCCTTGACAGCCGCAAGAAAAACAAGCATCTGTAGCCAGCGACATTCCCCAAAATGGGGCGTACCATACTGAGAACATCGAGGCAAAGGTGGCCTCGACTGACTCGAACCCCTGCTTATCTGTGAACCTAAAGCCTTGGAGCTCTGACTGGCTCCTGAATACCCTGTGAGGTCAAATCTCCTACCCATGAACCGTGGGGGTGCACTCTGTGCTGGCTGGGAAGAATATCTAACATGCTGCTGAGGCTGCCCGCCTCAAAACTCACCAGAATAACCTGCTGATCTAGCCCTTTTATGTTGGCCTCTGTCATGATCTCCATCTGGCTGACGCCCCCTGTGTCGATCCTCTACCCCCTGTGCGTATGCCTGTACCCGAGCAATATCCATACCTGGCTGAAGAACTACTGGCATACAAGCATCAATCAGATAACGATCTAGTCCCATCACATAACAATGCACTCTATCTGCCATATCAGCTACAATAGTCGGTGCATATCTAGCCAATGAATCAAACTCAAGACTATACTCTCGAACGCTCCTACCATTCTGCCTCAAATGTAAGAATCTATCAACTCTAGCTCGCCTCATCTCTGGAGGTAGGAAGTGGTCAAGGAAGGCCTCCACAACCTCATCACATACCGCTGGAGGAGCACCCTCGCCCCTAGATAACTCCCAAGACTCATACCAATTAACAGCTACATCCTGCAACCGATAAGAAGCCAACTCAACAGACTCAGACTCAGAAGCCTTGATTATCCTCGATGTACTCTGCATCTGCCGAATAAACTCCTGTGGATCATCCTCGGGCTTTGACCCAAAAAACTCTGGAGGATTACAACTTAAGAAGTCACGAACCCTCAAACTATGATATCAATCCGCATGGTCAACTCCTAAGCCATGCCTGCGAGCCTGCCCGGCCACTAATCTGCTCAGCAATTGAACTGCATCTCTCATGGCCCTATCCTCCGCCCCTGGCTGAGGAGCTGGAGGCTCAGGTACTGGGACCTCGAGAGCTGGCGGTGGTGCTGCCCCTTGAACTGGAGCGGCTGATGCTCTAAGCTCTTCTGGAGATGGCGGTGTACCAGAGCTCACTGACTGGACTACAATCTCATGCATAGACTGGGCACGGGCCCTAGTAACTCTCCGGATCTAACTAGTATCTCCCGCTACCGATTTTCCCTTCTGGGCAGCTGTCGCTTTCTTTGGAGGCATAGCTGAAAAAACAATAACTCGTTAGAGAGGGATTATCCTGATAACATAGCTCTATCGCACGATCTAGAGTAAGAAGGAAAGATGACATCCTAAATGTCCTGTAGCTTCTTGTTTATAGATGTGGCACAGAACACACCGATAAACAAGACTCTACTAGACACGGTCTGTAGACACTCCAAGGATGAACTGCTCTGATACCACTTTTGTCATGATTCAACCCGATGGCTCATGACTAGTGCCCGAGCTGGACACTCATATACGAGCCTGCTAGATATAATCATACTGAAAGTAAGGACAACATGGAAATTCGTAAAGCAAGCTACAGACTCATAACGTCATATATCATAATGAACCTGTCTCCTGAGGAGTCACAGCTAACTAAAACATAACAAAATATGCAAGCCGACAAGGCTACCACTATATACGAAAAAATCCAAAACGAACTACGTCGATATAGTTGACCAAAACATATATACAACCCACACATGTCTACAGACCTATAAGAGTATAATAGTGAACTATGACGGGAAAGGGCCCCGCCGTACCCCTAGATATGCATAAGTCTATTCAAAGGATCTATACCAAAATGACTCAAGCTCAGGAACAATGGATCTCTCCAAGCAGCTGAGCAGAGGTCCTAGGCTGGAGGATCACTAAACTGAGTGTCTGTACCTACGGGCATGAAACGCATCCCCCGAAGAAAGGGGGGTCAGTACGAAAAATGTACTGAATATGTAAAACATGAAGTACAGTAATGAAGATCATAAGTGAGTGAAACGATGACAGGAGATAGGTATGATAATCAAGGGATACCAATGCATTTGTACCTTATATCGTGAGTCATGCATATATATATTCTCTATACCGTACCCTGCCCATTATGGGACTTGGTGAGTGAAGTCATATGCATACATATATACCGTATCCGGCCCTTTAGTAAGGGACTCGGTGAGGAAAGCTAGCTGATCCGTGGTTATGTAAATATATACCGTACCCGGCCCTTTAGTAAGGGACTCAGTGAAATATATATATATATATATATATACCATACCCGACCCTTTAGTAAGGGACTCGGTGAAATGATGCAATGACAATGTATACGAAAGCCAATCCTTTCATTAGTAACCATAATCCTGTATGAAGACTCTTTTGTGAATGCACAATCTTGTTATCTCAGAATATCTTTTGAAAGTGTTATTATAAATGTGAGAACACTTAGTACTAGGGGAAATCATGTACAAAATGAATCATCATTTGGGATTCGAGAGAGCAGATTGGTTGAACTAACACTTGAGGAACCAAAGACAACTATCATGTCAAGTATTATTGAGAACTAGAGTTCATTGGGGTCACATGTGTTCTCGTTTGTTCATTTTATGTAATTCATGCCAAAGAAGGAAGAAGGGATAGCTTTACATACCTTGGTGCTTATCAACGACTCACTATATATATATATATATATATATATATATATATATATGTGTGTGTGTGTGTGTGTGTGTGTGTGTGTGTGTGTGTGTATGTGTATGTGTGTGCTGCCCGTAATACTTCAACCTACATCAAGACAATAAAACTATGGTTAAGCTATGCAAGGGCTTGAAATAGATTTCTAAGCTAGTAGCTCATTTCTAGAAAATCGGGCAGCACCTCCCCTACATTTCTTTACTTCCGAAATCCAAAACAGCAACCAACAACAATATTAACAACATCAGCAACTAACACTATCAATCCATCTCCTTAATACCATAAGAACAATCCCAAAAAATCATAATTATAGCATAGCGAGCGGCAAGCTCAGTTTTCGATCTTAATACAACCGTTTTGAACTCCTCTTCCTTCCAGAATTTATTCACACGTAAAAACATCAAAAACAATGAAAATAAAAATCAACAACATGTCCAGTTCTCCAACAATACAAGAATAACCTCCACAATCCATTAGGTCAACATTCAACAATAGACTAGGACTTCTTGTCGATGTTTCACAAATTCTTGACAAGCCAATATAAGTAAAACTTCAGCTAGCTCATATACATAATGAATAATTGAAACCTTACCTTGATTAGAAGTCCTTAATTAACTCACAACAAAAGCAGCTCCTACATATGTTCACTTCCGCACAAAACGATTATCATACTAGTGTTAATCGACCTGAAACGTAACGACGAACTATGAGCCTACTACTCTTCAATTATATGGGTCTCTCCACTTCCTTTTACCTTCAAATACTTATAGGAACAGTAGCAAAAGATAAAGCTCAACAACAACACAAAATAGTCCACAAAACAGCTCAATAAACCTAGCAACTTAAAGTTGATTTTTATGCGGTCTCTTTCCAATTTCTCACTTTTAAAGTGCTCCAATCAATTCAGTTCGTGGGGGAAGAAAATAAAAGGTTGACCCTTACCTTTTCTGTATAAATATTGCTCTTGGTTCAGATTCTAACAAGCTTTAATCTTCCCTTCAACATCAACTTGAAAAGGGATGTAAATCACCTAGAGTTTATGGGCTTTTAGGGGCTGTTTTGTAAGAAATATTAGAAGAACACTTATAAACCCTAAGAGAAAGAGGGCTGCTACCTTGAGAATGTGAGGAGAGATTTTTATGTTGTTTCTTAGTGTAAATAAGGGGATATATGTATATATATAGTCTCCTAAAAGGGCTTGGGCTGATGGGTATTGGGCTGCCCCCAGATCGGCCCATCTCTATCCTTTAGCTTTCTATTTTTAACTAGGTCCATACACTTTAAGTAGGTGCATAACCTACTTGTCGTTAACATGTCACCTACTCAAGCAAGTAGGACGGAAAGTAAGTAGGTTAAGAAAGCACGTCGGGTAAGCAAGCATCTCGTTTATATTTTCCCAAATTTCTTTTCTCTCAACTTACTCATGTATATGTTGAATGAAAATACAAAATATGACAATAAACATGTCTAATATCGTATAACCTCGAAGATAATGTTGATTTGAAAGATTAGGACAACTAATCATGCGATGAATCTCAAGGTACAGAACTACGAGGTGTAACATCAAGCTTCTGAATAGCAGCTGTATGGGAACCCACTGTCTTTGTTAGCTTAGGTAAAGTCCTCTCACACTTAGACTGATTGGCCAGAATCTTCTCAAGCATTGCTTCAACCTTCAAACTACCTTGCTCTGTTGACTGCCCTTTCGGTGGTATATAAGGATTGGAACTCTTGTTCCCAAAATTGTTACTGTTCTTGTAGCTCCCTTGGTTCGCACCACCATAATTATTATTGTAGTTCTCTGAGTTGTTATAAGCACCTTGACCTTGTTGAGGTCTCCATTGATTCTGATTCTAGTAACCACTTTGGTAGTTCTGTCTTTGGTAACCCCCTTGAGAGTTATTTAAATAATTAGCATCTTCAACCTGCGTAGGGGGCCTATCATGGAATGGACCATCTTGAGTATGGTACATCTTTTGGCAAAACTGTATCATCCTCACAAACATTTACCTTCTTGATCTGGGATTCATCAAACTTCTTTGTTAGCAAGGAAATATTTGTTGCAAGTTCTGCCAATGTTTGCTGGGTATCCTTATTCTCCTTTACTATATTCTGGATCATAGCACTACCATACGCTACCACATCAGCATTATTTGAGTGCCAAGCCTGATTATGAGTCGTCAGCTTGTTAAGTATGTTGGTCACTCGTCGATAAGATTTGTTCATGAAACAACCATCAGCTACATTATTAGCAACTGACTGCGTCACTGGATCTAACCCTCGGTAAAACTTCTGCATTAATATGTGATCCGGAAAACCATGATTCAGACTCTTCTGTAAATACTCCTTGAATCTCTCCCAGGCTTCATATAGTTGTTCCCCCGGTCGCTGCTTAAATTCATAGATCTTGTCACGAATTTTAGCCTTCCTACTAGGGGGGTACCATTTTGTGAGAAAAGCAGTCACCATCTCTACCCATGAAGTAATCAAATTTCGGGGCAACTTCACAAACCATGTTCTTACCTCTCCAATTAAGGAATATTTGAATAACCTCAATTGAATAGCATCTTGTGGAACGTTGTTCTACATGTGATTAGCACACACATCCACAAAATTCTGCAAATGACGTTGAGGGTCATTCTCGGTAGAGTTCCGAAAGTATCCCTCAAGCTTCAACAACTGGTATAGAGAGGAGTCAATTTTAACGGTAGCAGCTCCAACTCGAGGCTGAATAATAGCAGATGCATAGTCCTCCTCCGAAACAAGATCAGCAAAAATATTCTCATTATCTGATTCATTCGCCTGATTGTTCAACCGATTCCCCTGGTTACCAGCACGTTGATTTTGCTAATTCTGATTCATGTTCACCTGGTTTACACAGAGTAGCAAACAAGGTGTGATGGAATAAGCAAAAGTCTTCAATCAAAGCAAAAACTATTTATATCTACCAGAAAGTCGAAGTTTTAGAAGTTGAAAGATGACTATGCAGTTTACGGACCGTAAATCAATTTACGGTCCGTGTTTTAAGAGGTTGCAGTTGTTCAAAACTGGAAGGAAGACCTGGTCGTAAACTGGTTTACAGTCCGTATTGTCACGACCCAACCCAGTAGGCCGTGCCTGGTGCTCGACCTGGACACCCATATACATATTATTTAGCTATATGTTCATTTCACAACAAACTCAATATGGATCTTATAACGACCAACCATGGTCTCAGATTTATCGCATAATTATACATATAAAAGCAAGCCGACAAGGCTTCCATCACATATCAATATTATATACAAGCCAACAAGGCTGCCATTATAGTAAACGAACATCATACCACAGCACATCGTATAGACACAGCTGAACAGAACCCATACACAACCCACACATATGTCCACAGACCTCTAAGAGTTTCAACAGTAAAATATGACGGGACAGGGCCCCGTCGTACCCTTAGTCAACATATGCATATATTTAGATCAGAAAGGATCTATACCAAATCTGGGCTCCGGAACAATGGAACTCTCCAAAATAGCAGAAGGGAAATCTTAAGCTGGCGGCTCACCAAAGCGAGTATCTGCACCTGCGGGCATGAAACGCAGTCCCCCGAAGAAAGGGGGTCAGTATGGAATATGTACCAAGCATGTAAAACATGAAATACAGTAAACGGGATCATAACTGAAATAAGAGGTACAGAAAATGAGTACAATAACCAGAATACCAAGTACTTGCTTTTGAAACATAACTCATGCACATCAATATCATATTTCAGATCCGGCCCCATTATGGGACTCGGTGAACATGGTTGCCACCCCGTCTCTGGCGCTATAACACAGCATATTCCAGAATATAATATAACTCTGTAACACAGCATAACATCATAACACCATAACACAGCATAACTCCAGAATATATATATATATATATATATTGTACCCGGCCCTTTAATGAGGGACTCGGCGAACAATGCAGTGGAAGTGTGCACGATAACATACCCGGCCCGGGACTCGGTGAAAGATATATTGAGGTATGCACGAGCAGAGTAGTGAGAAACTATATGCAATTCAAAATATTTTTAAGGACTCAATAGGATATTCAACACGAACCATCGTTCGCAATTTCAAATAATAGTGATACCATATACCTTTCGGATGTCCCTGTGGATCATATCAAAATGGAACTTTGAAATCATGTGTACATATCAATATATATAAAACAAAACATAAGTTATGGGAATCAAGATCAATAGCCATCCTAGTGGCTCTAAGAATAGGAATTTCCTTTGGAATCGTATATATATCGTATATTCATTTCACAACGATCATGCCAAAAAGAAAGAAGGGTTAGCTTCACATACCTTTAGCGCTTATTTGTCACACAATATGTATACGCTGCCCAATAATACTTCAACCTATATTAAGATACCAACAACTACGTTTAAGTTACGGGGAGATTCAAAACGTATTCTAACGTTAGTAACTCCTTTCTAGATGTTTAGACGACGTTTTCTCTTGTATCCAAACCAACCACATACAACCAATCCAACATCAATAATTATGTGTTCAATACCAATCCGGACAGCCCACACAATATCCCAAACAGCCCACATTCACAACATGCAATAACGATTCACATACGGCTACTACATTCTCAAGTTACTTCTAATAGTTCGTAGCCTTAACGTTTGCATGTAACAACTTATAACAGCCTATCCAACACAATGCATAATCTTAATTATCATTAATCTCACAAGCTCAATAAGAATAACAATAACGTGTCAAAACAGTCCGCACATTACAACACCCAATAATAGTCTACATGCGATTATGACACATCCAATTTATTCTTGTTAGTCTATAGTCATAACATTTCGTCGAAACGATTCTATAACATCCCAACCACCATGACAACATGATGTATATTCTTAACTATAATTATTCTTTCCAACTTAGCCAAAACAACACGTCCAAAACAGTCCCTAACCAACAACATGTCCAAAACAGTCCCTAACCGACAACATAAAAATGTTCGGAATTCTTGCAAACGTTTACGAACATACTAAGCAAACCACATATGATTCTTACACATTATTTCATGTCTTCTTTTCATATAATTTCAGTAAGTTATGACCAGATATCCACACGACAAGTACAACATCAATTCATACGCAACTAAGCTACATCGTCATCTCTATAATCCTTACAACAACTCACAAACGACTTTGGTTTCAACTCCAACCATTAAACACCTTCATTTCCATCATAAAATTCATGACAATAACAATCAAAATATCAAGTAAAATCAGTTCACTAACTTCTTACAAAAACAGTCCATACACGGTTTCAACATGCTTCAACATCACTCACATAAAATCATAGATTCAATTATTTTCATACTAACACAACTTCACTTTTAACCTTCCAATTCTTTTCATTCCTTTTTACCATGAGATATATGATAGTAACAACCATATTCATTAAAGAAAATTAGTTCATTAATTCCACCAAAACAGTCCCCTCGGTCACATAGTCATTCCAACACCAACATTCATGATTTTATGCATGCGATTCATGTTCATCAAGTTACAACCATACTTCAAAATCAACACCTATAACCTCATGGTTACTATCATGTTCCCACATCAACACACCTTATTTCATGCATACAACTTATATTTACACATCTACATCACCCTTAATACATGAAAAAGAAAGTTAGATCTTACCTTGACAACTTGACTTCTCAACTTGGCTAGAGTTTGTGAATTGAAATGAAAATTGTTCTTGTTGCTCCAATGACTATCTTCAAGTTTCTAGGGACGTTATAAAGGGTTGAAACACCTTGGAAAATAATTTTTGGATCAAGACTTAAGAGCTCAAAAATCAGCCATTGTGGCCGAGAGGTTTCTCTCTCTAGGTTTAGGTTTTCTTTCTTTGTGTTGTCTAGTTGAATGAATGTATTTGCTGATCTCATTAGTCCTTATTTGGTTAAACTATGATTCCTACAAGGTGGAAACATGCTCCACTCATGACAATGAGTCACTCCATTAACTTTACACTTAAAATTCATCTTCTTTTTCCTACACCTTTCGGCTAGGTGGCCGAATGTCTCCTTGTTGTTTCCTTTCTTCTTCTTTCTTTTCAATTGTTTACAAGACAATTTCATGTGTAGTGGATGATTCATACACTATCCTTTGTCCATTGCAATCATACAAGATGAATGGTCAATATTTAAATATGAAATGATTCCTCCAACATGTTATGTCTTCATAAAATAATGCATGCCTTCATAAAATAATGGATGCTTCAATATTCAATTGCATGCTTCAACTTTTTCTCCTCCAATTTTCAGCCATCTTGGCCGAATCCCACATGTGTTTTTCTTCCAATTTAGTTGTCCACAATATGATTAAAAAAATGTTGTGGATGAATCTACATTTAAATGCACATTTGTATGTCTTCCATAATAGCCTTATTTTAGATGACTTTGAGTCATCCTTATACCTTGGCACGTTAATGCTCTTGTTGGCTCATTGTTGCCACAAATTTTTACTTAACAACACAATTAAGTAGTTCCTAATCTCCAATAACATTTTTATACTATGTAGAATTTATAACCGATTAGGTCTAGTTTAGAAATTAAGAATCCGAGGTTTCTATCTCACGTCGATTCCTTCGCGAATAACTCGACGTATAAAATACGGGGTCTAACACGTATTTCACAAACTCCTACCGATCTGGGCCGCCTCCCTATCGACCTGCCGGCATGAACACATCGTCCATAAAAAAGAAAGACGTCAATACGAATAATGTACTGAGTATGTAAGTCATAAACTATAACATGATAAAGAGATGCGTGAATATAAGGTAAAGGGATAACCTGTAACTGATTTCCTCAAGACGGAATCATGAATGTTATCTTATATAATAAACAACATCATATCATGAATGCATATATAAACTGCCTGACCATATAGGTACGGTGTGATCATCATTAGCCCGCGTTCGAGCCTCCCGCGTTCGGGGTAAACATCTCAAGCCACCCAGTAGTGGCGTCTGCCCATGCCATCTAGACATGGTGTACATGCCGCCTGCCTTAGCGGTGTCTGCCCGACCATATAGGCATGGTGTAATCTCATCACTATATACTTATCATAAGGCATTCATAAGAACCCAAGTAAAAGCTACAACTCTATCGGGGTGACGTAAGATTGAGAACCCCCCATTCTATTATGGAGTAGTCATGATCATCACGTCTCACCTTAGAGGAAATAGCATCATAAGGTGAGCCTAACAACAATGAATCACATCAAGGAATCATCTAAGGATCATGAGCTTCATAAGAATGGCATATCATAAGCTTTAGAGTCTCTAGACTTAGCTTCATCGTCATCATTATCATATTCATAACACATCTCTTATCATTATATCACGAGTAGCTCTTGATAATCATAGACTCATCGTTTCTGGAATGTAAGAGAGTCATGGAAAGATAAGGGAAGTCATATTATAGGAATCATGCCTTAGAAAAAGAAGGGACTAGTCTCACATACCTTTACGTCGGTCTAGCTCTATCGACTAAGTGCTCCTCTCCGATATTCACAACTCTACATTCAAGAGAATTTGTACTAAAGTTAGTTAACCGGAAACATGCTTGAACCTAAGCTAAGGCGATTAAGGGCTAACAAAATTTAGGCAGCACTTCCTTTGTTTCTACAACTTCTTCCATATAATAAACAACTCCCAACATCAACAACAACACCCACAATATTATAATCAATAAACCTCTTCGAGTTTAGCATTATTCAATTCTCACAATTTCATCGGTGATACATTCAGGAATGCCCACTCATTAACTTGGAATTCTAAGTCCCCTCGACGGTTGTCCGCATAAGATTTTTAGCAACTTTGGGCTGTCAACAATCGGCCTCAAATAACCTTGATCTTTTCCACCGCTTGTTGAATTAACTTCGGACCTATTAATTGTACCTCTCCTAGTTCAAACCACCCAATTGCGATCTACACGTCCTTCCATATAGAGCTTCATACGGGGCCATCTGAATACTGGAATGATAGTTGTTGTTGTATGAAAACTCAATAAGAGGCAAGTGATCATCCCAGCTACCTCCAAAATCTAGAATACGTGCCCGCAACATATCTTCCAAGGTCTGAATGGTGCGTTCAGCTTGTCCATCTGTCTGAGGGTGAAATGTTGTGCTAAGCCTCACTTGATTACCCAAACTTTCTTGGAAGGACTTCCAGAATTTAGCGGTAAACTGTGCTCCCCTGTCAGTAATAATAGACACCGGGACACCATGAAGCCGCACCACTTCTTTAAGGTACAATTTCGCATAATCTTCTGCCGCATAGGTAGTTTTGACTGGTAAAAAATGGGCCGACTTCGTGAGTCCATCAACAACTACCCATATGGAGTCATATTTACACCGAGAACGTGGTAAACCTACAATAAAATCCATGTTAATTACTTCCCATTTCCAAGTTGGAATTTCCATCGCTTGCAATAATCCTCCCGACTTCTGATGTTCAATCTTCACTTGTTGACTATTGGGGCACTGGGCTACAAATTCTGCTATATCTTTCTTCATTCCAGCCCACCAATACATTAACTTGAGATCGTGGTACATTTTGGTTGCCCCTGGATGAATAGAATAACGGGAGTAATGAGCTTCTTCCAGAATTTGACGACGTAGTCCGGCTACATCTGGCACGCACAGCCTGTCTCGATACTTGAGAACTCCATCTGCAGAAACTTCAAATGGTGACTTCTCTTTCTCGGGAAATGTATCCCTGTAGTGACTCAACTGGGGATCTTCATATTGGCGCTCTCTCACCTCCATATCTAAGGATGAAATAGTTGGGTTGTAAATACCAACTCTTGCATCGCCTGAATCAATTAGGAGAACTCCTAGGTTAGCTAGCTGGTGAAGCTCACGGGTTAATTCTTTCTTCTCCAGAGGGACCTCACATAGACTACCCATTGATTTGCAGCTAAGTGCATCAGCTACTACATTCGCTTTTCCAAGATAATATAAGATATTCACATCATAATCTTTTAATAATTCTAACCACCACCTCTGTCGCAGGTTTAACTCATTTTTCTTGAAAATACAGGAGATTCTTGTGATCTGTATAAATATCAACATGTACACCGTATAAGTAATGTCTCCACATTTTGAGCGCATGAATAACCGCAGCCAATTCAAGATTATGGGTCGGATAATTCTTCTCATGCTTCCGCAACTGTCTAGAAGCATAGGCAATGACTTTATCGTGCTACATCAACATACAACCCAATCCGATACCGGAGGCATCACAATAAACAACATAACCATCTGGTCCTTCTAGGAGTGTCAGCACTGGGGCTGAAGTTAATTTGTCCTTCAGTTCCCAGAAACTGCATTCACAAGCATCGGTCCACTAAAATTTTGCTGATTTCTGAATTAGCTTCATTAATGGTGCTGAAATAGAAGAAAATCCTCCCACAAATCTTCTATAATATCCCGATAATCCCAAAAAGTTACGGACCTCTGTAGGTGTTGTAGGCTTTAGCCAAGTCTTCACAGCCTCAATCTTTTCAGTAGCTACGCGAATACCATCAGCTGATATATTATGGCCCAGAAAAGTTATAGAATTCAGCCAGAACTCATATTTCGAAAATTTGGCATATAGCTCACGAGTCTGAAGAGTTCCAAGGACAATACGTAAATGGTCTGCATGCTCTGCTTCTGTCCGAGAGTATACTAGAATATCATCGATGAACACGATCACAAACAGATCTAAGAAGGGCCTGAATACATTATTCATCAAATTCATAAATATCGCCGGAGCGTTAGTCAACCCAAATGACATCACCCAAAATTCATAATGGCCATATCTGGTTCTGAAAGCCGTTTTAGGAATATCTTCTTCTCTAACTCTACTTGATGATACCCCGATCTCATATCAATTTCGGAAAACCACTTGGCACCCTGTAATTGGTCAAACAAATCATCTATTCTTGGAAGAGGATATCTATTCTTAATTGTCACTTTGTTCAACTATCTGTAGTCAATACACATTCGTAAAGACCCATCTTTCTTTCTTACGAATGAGACAGGTGCTCCCCATGGAGATGAACTGGGTCTGATAAATCCCTTCTCAAGCAAATCATTTAATTGTGCCTTTAGCTCTTTCAATTTTGTAAGGAGGAATAGATATAGGTTTGGTACCCGGCAAAACATCGATAGTAAATTCAATTTCTCATTCCGGTGGAAGGCCTGGAAGTTCATCTGGAAATACATCCGGAAACTTATTTACTACCAGGACGGATTGAAAAGTCGGCGATTTTGCTTCGGTGTCATGAACTCGGACTAAATGATAAATATAGCCTTTAGCAATCATCTTCCTAGCCTTGAAGTAGGAAATAAACCTACCTCTAGGAGATCTTGTGTCACCTTTCCATTCAAGCACTGGTTCTCCTGGGAATTGAAATCGAACCATCCTTGTTCTGCAATCCACATTAGCATAACAAGAGGCCAACCAATCCATGCCCATAATCATATCAAAATCTAACATTTCCAGCTCAACCAAATCAACTTTAATCTGACGATCACATACCACAATCACACATTT
The DNA here is from genome assembly GCF_019175385.1 of Lycium barbarum. Taxonomy (NCBI): domain Eukaryota; kingdom Viridiplantae; phylum Streptophyta; class Magnoliopsida; order Solanales; family Solanaceae; genus Lycium; species Lycium barbarum. The sequence continues at coordinate 101,366,662 of NC_083347.1, read as the reverse complement.
TTTATACACTTGTCTAGCTATTACCAGGTCACCAACAGGAGCAGATACCTCAAAAGGCTTTATTGGCTCGTGTTTCACCCCAATACGATCAGCAATGTATGGAGTAATATACGACAAGGTAGAACCCGAATCAATCAATGCATAAACATCATAGAAGAATATGGATAATGTACTTGTAACCATATCTGGGAAGGACTCAAGATCCTAACGTCCGGCTAAACCATAAATATGGGGCTGGGTGCCACCTGAATTGGATGCTCCCCCTCTGCCCTTACCGCGGCCTGCTGGAGTCTGGGGAGACTGCCCTACTGGGCGTACAAATGAGGAAGAACCAGCTACTAATCCTATGGGCTGAGCCCCAACTCTACCACCCATCGATGGACAATCGCACGTCATATGTCCAACCTGACCACAGGCATAGCAAGCATCTGAACCTCGGTGACACTGACCTGAATATAATCTGTCGCACTGGCTGCATCGTAGAACCAGTGGTCTCTTCTGACTAGGATCACCTCCAAACTGAGGACCTGAGACTCTCGAACTCTGACCCATACCAGCATAAATAGGGCGATAAAATCTCCTGCCCGCGAATTGAGGAGGTGCACTAGTCGTATATTGTCCTGAATATCTGATATATGACTGCCTCTGACCCCCTCGGTACTCACTACTAGCACTAGCAGATCTGGCGTTCTTGCTCTGTCCTCTATCAATATCGTGCTCACGCCTTTGCCGCTGTTACTGCTCTTCTAAATTCTGGGCGTGAGCTTGAATACGAAAAATGTCCATCCCCTCCTGTAGTGAAGCTGCCAAGCAGTCCTTTAACAAATGTGGCCCTAAGCCACTCACATATCGATGTACTCTATCTCCTATATCCGCTACCATGGCGGAGCATATCTAGCCAATGAATTGAAGTGAAGACTATACTCCCGAGCACTCATATTCCCTTACTTTAAATTCAAAAATCTATCAGCTCAGGCTCTTCGAACCTCGGGTGGAAAATAGTGACGAATAAAAGCATCTACGAATTCCTGCGAAACCGGAGGAGGTGCATTTTCCTTCCTTGAAGCTATCCAATTGTTGTACCATAGCACGGTGACATCCCGCAACCTATAGGACGCCAACTCCACTGACTCTGTATCTGAAGAATGTTTAACCCTCAGCGTCCTCAACACCTCATCTATAAAACCCTACGGGTCTTCATCCGGCTTTGATCTAAAATTTTCTGGCGGGTTCAAACTCATAAAATCACGGGCTCTAGCACTAGTGGATCAATCACCCAGACCCGCACTCTGCCGCTGCGCCTGGGCGGCAAATAGCTGAGTTAATAACTGAATAACCTCGGTCATCTGCTGACCCGAATTACCCGGTGGAGGGACTGGAGGCACTGAAGTTGGAGCTGGAGCCCCTTAATGCTCCTCGGAAACCGGCGGGGTGTGAGAGGTATGAGATGGAGCCTCATTGTGGGACTCACCCTCTTCTATATCTACCGGAGAATCTTGTTTAACCCATCTTCCTGTTGCTTTCCTCTTTACCGGCATCGCTGAAATCATAGCGCACAATTAGGGAAAAGGAAGTCTTATGACAGAGCTCTATTGCACGATCTCTAAAGGAGAAAGACGGTCATTTTTCCTAAATGCCCCGCAACCTCTTGTTTATAAGTGTGGCGCGCTTCACACCTATGAACAAGACTCTACTGGACACGGCTCGTAGACACACCCTAAGACAGAACTGCTCTGATACCACTTTTGTCACGACCCAACCCGTGGGCCATGACGGGTACCCGGAGCTGACTACCGAGCACCACTAATCCTGCTAACCATGACACCTAACCTGTACACACATAATCTCCAAGGTAATACATATATATACATAAGCCCACACGGGTGCAAAAATGATATACAAAATATACACTGGTGTATTCGTGAGACATCTACTACCCACGTATACGTATCTACGAGCCTCTACTGGAATACTGAGACATAAGGACGGGACAGGACCCCGTCATACCCAAATATGAACACAAAACAATGCATCAATAAGCTGCACCTTTGGAGTAGTGGGGTGCTCCTGTATAAGCTGATATAACTCCTACGGATCTGGGTCGCCTCCCTGTCTACCTGTGGGCATGAACACAGCGTCCATAAAAAGAAAGGACATCAGTACGAACAATGTACTGAGTATGTAAGGCATACACAATAACATGAAAAAGAGGTGCGTGAATATAAGGTAAAGGGATAACCTGTAACTGATTGCCTCTTAAGGCGGAATCATGTATGCTATCCTATATAATAAACAACATCATATCATGAATGCATATATAAAATGCCTGACCATATAGGTACGGTGTGATCATCATTAGCCCGCATCCGGGGTAAACATCTCAAGCCGCCTTGTAGTGGTGTCTACCCATGCCGTCTAGACATGGTGTATATGCCGCCCGCCTAAGCGTTGTTTGCCCGGCCATAGAGGCACGGTGTAACCACATCATTATATACTTATCATAAGTCATGCATAAGAACCCAAGTAAAAGCTACCTATCGGGGTGACGTAAGGTCGAGAACCCATGATTCTATTATGGAGTAGTCATGATCATCACGTCTCACCTTGGAGGAAATAGCATCATAAGGTGAGCCTAACAACAATGAATAACATCAAGGAATCATATAAGGATGATGAGCTTCATAAGAATGGCATATCATAAGCTTTAGAGTCTCTATACTTAGCTTCATCATCATCATTATCATATTCATAACACATCTCTTATCATTATCTCATGAGTAGCTTTTGATAATCATAGACTCATCATTACCGGAATATAAGAGAGTCATGGAAAGATAAGGGAAGTCATATTATAGGAATCATGCCTTAGAAGAATAAGGGACTAGCCTTACATACCTTTACGTCGGTCTAGCTCTATCGACTAAGTGCTCCTCTCCCATATTCACAACTCTACATTCAAGAGAATTTGTACTAAGGTTAGTTAACCGGAAACATGCTTGAAGCTAAGCTAAGGCGGCTAATGGCTAACGAAATTTGGGCAGCACCTCCTTGTTTCTACAACTTCCTCCATATAATAGACAACTCCCCAACATCAGCAACAACACCCACAATATCATAATCAATAAACCTCTTCGAGCTTAGCATTGTTCAATTCTCACAATTTTCCTTCAAAAGTATCCATAACTATAGTTACAAAACAACGCCACATTCATTCACATATAATGCTTCTTCAGTATTCTTAATATCAGTCCTAACAAGATTATACTCATAACATGTCAAGAACTATGATTCAAGTCAAGTTACTATTCAAAAATACCATTATTTTCATATTTGAACTTCATACTCTTCTTTCTTCCATAACCCGAGTCTTTCAACCCCTCAATATTCTTAATAATATGGAATGAACATAAAACTCACCTTTGATGTTTTAGGAATGAGCTTTGGATGAAAATGCTTCACTTGGAGAAAACCCTAACTTCAATTCCAAGGAAATTTATAGCTTCCATGAACCCCAGTTAGCAACATGCACTTGATTCCACTAGTTATTAGTGTTTGATCTTTGATCTATCTTGGATTTGTGTTGGTGAAGTGTATGTAATATTCTAGAGTTCTTGAGAGAAGTGGAGAAGTTAGAAAAATGAGAAATTAGAAGTGGGAACTTATATTTATACTTGGAATTTAACTCAGCCCGATGGGATTATACGGAGCCTTATACGGTCCTTATAATATTATACGGTTCGTATAAGTGGCCGTATAACTCCATCAGTGATGGACCTTCACTGTAACTATTATACGGACCATTATACGGACCGTATAAATGGCCATATAATCCACCTTCTCCCCGAACTTGTTCTCGTCAATTCGTTTGATCTCCAATGCTTATGGAACCTTCTCGACACTTGTTTAACACTTCATTAAAAATATAAGGAGCATTATAACTCATCCTCAAAATATTATTAAATCAACATTAGCTCAGTACTTTGCAAAATCTTTCCCAGAACACGACTTATACTTCTCCTTTTTCAACGAACTTTCTTCTCTTGCCTCAAATGTCTTTGGAATCTTAATTAGAATCATCAAGTACCCCTTCTTACTTGTAAAGACGTCATATACATCTCACCTTTATTTATCCTATCTACCGCACAAGGACATGAAATTGTCCGAGGTGTAACAGATGCCACCCTTTTTCGAAACACATTGGATTGGGCTCACACATTTACTGTCAGCAATCGGGTAAACCACTCCAGAATTTAACCATTTGATGATTTCTTTCTTGACGACTTCTTGCATGTTCTCACTCAGTCTCCTTTGATGCTCCACACTCGGCCTGCTATCCTCCTCCAACTGAATTTTATGTTCACAGATCCCATAAGTAATTCCCTGAATGTCTGCTATAATAGAACTAATAGCACGCCTATATTCACGCAATACCTTCAAAAGTCTCTCGATCTGCTCCTCAGTCAGTAATGCTAAAAAAATCACTGGTACTGCATTATTTGGACCAAGAAATTCGTACTTCAAATGTGATGGGAGCTGCTTAAGCTCAAGCTTCGATAGTTCAATGATTGAAGGCTTTGCTTGAGGAGTTGTTCTATTTTCCATATCAAGATTTAGATTCTTTGGGTGGTAGGAGTATGAACCCAACCTAACGAGCGAATTAATTATCTCCACAGAACCCTCTATGTCTTCAGCATCAAAATTTACAAGAATACCAGCAAAAGCTTCTCCCAAACTTTCTTCTTCCATCTTGAACTCCACCGCTTCATCAACAACATCAAAAGAATCAATCACCGAAATGCTCTCATAAGCACTTGGTAACTTCATCCCCTTACTTTCCTGAAAAGTAACTTCCTCAGTATTGACTCGGAATTTGATTTCATTCTTCTCCGAATCCATCAGAGCTCTTCCCATAGTAAGGAAAGGTCTCCCTAGAATAACGGGAATGTATCGATCAACAGCACAGTCAAGAATCACAAAATCAGTGGGTAACATAAATTTACCAACCCACACAAGAACATCATCAACCACGCCAACAGGCTTCTTAATAGATTTATCAGCCATCTGTAACCTCAAAGTAGTCGGCCTTGGCATCCCCAAACCAAATTGCTTGTAGATAGCAAGTGGCATCAAAATTATACTCGCTCCATTATCACACAGAGCACGAGTAAAATCATGGTACCCCACAGAATAAGGAATGGTGAATGCCTCAGGATCTTCTTTTTTTCTGGATAGTAGTTGTTGAAATGATGGAACTCATAGTGTGAGTCAAACTCACAGTTTCATCTTACACCGTCTTCTTCTTGGTCAACAGGTCCTTCAAGTACTTAGCAAAATCGGGCATCTCTTTGACAGCTTCCAAGAAAGGAAAATTGAGAGAAAACTGCTTCAGCTGATCATAAAGTTTTTTGAACTTAGCATCTTCCTTCTTCTTTACCAACCTATAAGGAAAGGGAGGTTTAGATTTGAAAATCTGAGTCAAAGGGTGGAGAGCCCCTTCACAATTTGCTTATTGTTGTCATCATCCTCTTTTGAAATTTCTGGAATATCAGCTGCTTTCTCGTCATTAGGATTCTCATCAATAATAATTAGTGCTTTAGACTGCACCTCTTCCTCTTCATCAATCGGCTCAAGCTCAACAACCTTCTTTTTAGCACCTTGGAGTACTTTAACCACTTCGAGTACTAAAGGCAAACACACAGTCTACACCGCCTCCCCTATTATTTGAATTTAGAATAGTGTCACTAGGAAGTCTTCCCTTTTTAGGAGGGTGCTACTCTCTAGAAATATCACGCATCTGTGACTCGAGTTTTTGAATAGTTGCTGTATAGGATCCCACTATCTCTGTTAGCCCAGATAATGTCCTTTTAGACTTGGTTTGATTTTCCAGAACCTTCTCAAGCATTGCCTCAACCCTCGAACTACCTGGCTCTGTTGATTGCCCTTTCGGTCGAATGTAAGGATTGGAACTCTTATTCACAAATTTGTTGATGTTGTTGTAGCTTCCTTGGTTTGCACCACCATAATTATTGTTGTAGTTCCCAGGGTTGTTTTTGTTGTAAGTACCTTGACCCTGCTGAGGTCTCCATTGATTCTGATTTTGGTAACCCACTTGGTAATTCTGCCTTTGATAACCCCCTTGAGAATTGTTCACATAGTTAGCATCTTCAACCTGCATAGGAGGTCCCTCGTGAAATGGACCCTTTTAGACCTAGTACATCTCCTTCGGCATACCTGACTCATCTTCGCAAACATTTACCTTCTTGATCTGGGTCTCATCAAACTTCTTGGTTAGCAAGGAAATATCCGTTGCAAGCTGAACCAATGTTTGTTGGGTATCTTGATTCTCCTTCACCATATTCTGGATCATGACACTACCATAGGGCACAATATCGGCATTGTTTGAGTGCCAAGACTGACTGTGCGTAGTCAGCCTGTTAAGTATGTTGGTCACTCGTCGGTAAGATTTAGCCATAAAACAACCACCAACTGCGTTGTTTGCAATTGATTGCGTCACTGGATCCAGCCCTCGGTAGAACTTCTGCATTAATATATGATCCGGAAAACCATGACTTTGAAATTTCTTCAAATACTCTTTAGATCTCTCCCAAGCTTCATATAATTGTTCCCCTGGTCACTGCTTGAATTCATAGATCTTGTGTCACGACCCAACCCCGTGGGCCGTGACTAGTGCCCGAGCTGGACACCCATACTTAACAATCGACATATCCCTAACTCATTCATATCCAACATATATCCATTTATATAGTTACTGAGAACAGATGTCGTGTTAAGCGGTCACATATATCATACATATCATATAGAAGCCGCCAAGGCTATCGTGGAACATATTATCCAAAACATCTATATATACATACGTACAAGCCGTTAAGGCTATCATAGCAAATGGAACTGCTTAGACGCAAGCCACGCAGACATATCTGAACCACAATGACCCATGACCCACATACATGTCTACAGGCCTCTAACAAACATAACAGAATCATGTGACGGGACAGGGCCCCGCCGTACCCCTGAATATATACATACACATGTACAATGAAAGAGTCTGTACCAAATGTGGACTCCAGGACAAGGGAGCACTCCAAAGCAGCAGAAAGATGGCCTAAGCTGTCGGGTCACTCACGTAAACGTCTGTACCTGCGGGCATGAAACACAGCCCCCGAAGAAGAGGGGGTCAGTACGGAAAATGTACCGAGTATGTAAGGCATGAAGTACAGTACAGGGGATCATAGCCAAAAATAAAAACTCCCCAGAACCAGTATAACTGTGTGAAATCATCAATACGTTTCCTTTATGTAGTGAAGTAGTATATTTCAAATCATGAATCATACACATATACAAATTTATATATATATATATATATATATATATAACGTGTCCCGGCCCGTAAGTAAGAGGGACTCGGTGAACAATGCAGAGAAGTGCGCACGATAACATATCCTGGCCCTGGCTCAGTAAAATCCAAACTGAGGCTTGCACGAACAGAATAATGCGAAACCATATGCACATAAATCAAGACTCGATAGACAAGTATACTTACCGACTCCTGAAGGCTCAGTAACAAGTTTCGGGTCAATCCGACTTAGTATGAGAAAGTTATGGACGCTTGAAGTACAGAACCTTGTACGAGCATTTCAGAAGCCATTTTTGGAAAATCGAAGCAATAATCATATCAAGTATTTTTCGGATATCGTATAGATCAAATCAAATATAACTTTTGGAATCATATGTACATATCAAAATATATCAAAGACTCAATGGAATAGTCGAACGTGTTAGCATTTGAAAAATCGAGACTTTAGTCATATCGATTATCTTTCGAATACCATTCGGAAACATATCAACTAGATATTCGGTCATCATATATACGCATCAAAATCATATGAGGTAGCTTATGGAAATCAAGAACGTTAGCCATCGTAGTGGCTCTAAGAGCAGGAATTTCTTTAGAATCATACATATACGCATTTGCTCGTTTCATAAAGATCATGCCAAAAGAAAGAAATGTAAGCCTTACATACCTTGCCCGCTTTCTACGCTAATCCGAACTTAAGCCTTTGGCTTCGCAAGATCTACAACAATATTCATACATACCAAACATTAGCCATAACACTTAAGAGTCCAATTCTAAACCAACACATTATTTACAGAAATTTCGACAGCATTTCCCCTGTAAATACCACAACCCCGAGAATTCAACTCGGCCAAAAATACAACAACAAACCCGAGAATTTAACTCGGCCAAAATATCAACAACAATACTGACAATTATTCTAACAATATCCACAATCGGTTCAAAACGCATACTAACATTAGCAACTTCTTTCTACAAACTTCAACGGCGTTTCACTTATATTCACTTCATATTTGCTCACACATTCAAATACTAATCCGAAGCTATTCAAACAATATTCAAGAACACTTCAACAATCCGCCTTACATTCCAAACGGCCAAACCAACATACTACCCGAAACCTTTCAAACCCAACAAGAACAACAACAATACATTTTCTTCTTCCAAATTCATGAACTATACCAACAATTCACATGCTAGCAACATTATTTTCCATAAATACAAGAAGACTATATTCAAATCATATTAACTTCTAAAACAACTCTCCAACCATCACAACTTCACTAGAATCATTAAACTTTCATTATCAACATAGCATCCACAACGACAACGACCAAAACACTAGACAAAATAAGTGAGTCATTATTCTTACACACACACACATACACGGCCACACACTCTACATATACACGGCCACCACACAACTTCCATATTTTCATGAATTTCACTCATTTCTACATACTACAACATACACAACCATCCATAACATATAAAAGAAGATTGAATCTTACCTTTCCACTTATCTTCCTTCTTGGCTAAAGTTGCTTCTTGCAAGAATAGATGTTTTTCTTGCTCCAATAATTATACCACGTTAAAGAGGAACCTTGACTTAGTAGGAATACTAGAAGAAAATAATTTTTGATCAAAGTTCTCTAGGGGTCAATTTTTGGTGGTCATGGCCGAATGGCCCTTTGGTTTCTCTCCAAAGTTCATGAAATTTCTAAGTATGGAAAAGATGATGGATTAGTCATATTTTTAGTTGCATATATTAAACTCCCATGTGGGCTTGGCCCATTTACCTTGGCCGACCACCTTGGCCATTTTTCAAGCCCAAATCCTTTTTTTTCTTATTCCAAGCCCATTTTATTTCATGACAAATGTTTTGGTCTTGCAATTCATGAAAAACTATTTTCCAAATTCCGAATTTGCCCTTAGCTTTCTTCAATATTACCATGAACCATCTTGTGAAATTCCCTTTTTTCCCCTAGCCTTTCTTAATTTTCCATACTAATAATACTTACAAGCAATCTTGTGCATTAAGTCAAAACCGGAATATAGCCTTGTCTTCAACTCATCGTAGCTATCTTGAAACATTTAAATGTACAAAATACGGAATATAACATCTTGTCGCGAATCTCAGCCTTCTTGCTAGGAGGATACCACTTCTTGAGAAAGACTGCTACCATCTCTGCCATGTATTAATAGAATTCCGGGGCGGCTTCTCGAACCATGCTCTTACATCTCCAACTAAGGAATATTTGAAAATCCTCAGCCGAATAGCATCCTATGGAACGCTATTTTGGATGTGATGAGCACATACATCCATAAAATTCTGCAAATGGCATTGAAGGTCATTCTCGGTAGAATTTCAAAAGTAGCCCTCAAGCTTTAACAACTGGTAGAGAGAGGAGTCAATTTTGACACTTGCAAACCTAACCTGGGGATGAATAATAGCAGATGCAGAGTGCTCCTCAGAAACAAGATCAGCGAAGACATTTTCTTCATTTGTTTCATTCGCGTGATCATTCAATTGACCACCCTGGTTACTAGATGCTCCATGTCAGTTATGCTGATTCTGATTCATGTTCACCTGGTTTACAAGGAATAACAAACAAGGTGTGATGGAATAAGCAAAAGACTTCAATCAAAGCAGACACTATTTTGTAATTTCAAAACCGTATTCCCAGCAACGGCGCCAAAATTTGATACGCTCAATTTACACCTTTTATTAGCGTAAAACGGACGATGTCAAATATAGTAACCCAACAAGGTTGGTGTCAAATCCCACAGGGAATATGGTGTGAAAAGGTTACTAAAATCGTAGAATTCTTAATTTAGGTCTAATGTCTTAATCCGATGAGTTTGGTAAAAGTTGGTTGTTTATGACTAATTGCTTTGGATTGGAATTTATGGTAAAAGAAACCAAAGTTATGTCCCCTTCAGATAATGTCTATGATCATGGGTATTGATCTTGATATACTTCTAATGGATCGTTATATGAATGCACTTAACCTCTATGTGAATCTTCACTATTTCCCAATAAATAAGGACCATCTATTTCTATGATTTTCCCAAATATAAGAAAGTTGATATGAAGAACGCTTAATTATGCTAAGTAAATTCTTCTTATTCCTAAGTGAATTTATTAAACAAAAGTTTAAAGCTTTGAGTTCTTGTTATTTATTCTTACCAAACCCTAATTATTTTCCCAAACAAATCAAGGTTTATGGCTTTAATCAATGTTTGCTACCATTAATTATGAATGAAGAATAAATAAATCCTAACAATCCATTATGCATATATCAATCTCAATTCCCAATGACAAAACACCCATCTTTAGGTTCACAACCCCAGTAAGGGTGTTTAGCTACTCATGACAAAGAACAAGAAACAAGAAATTGAAGAATTCATAGCTGCTTACTTTTGACGAAAAGAGGAATTGATAATACTTGAATTGATGTTCTCAATCTCCAAAATCAAGAGAGTATTTAATGATCTAAGTCAAAAGTCAAAATATTATAACTGATCGTAAGTAAAACCCTACATTGGGCTATTTATAGGTTTTGAAAACATAAAAGTTACAGAATTACTCATTGGTCCCCGACGACATAAAATACGATCCATATTTCACATTATGGACCGTAAACTAGGTTTACACCGCGGTCTTCCCTCAAAATCTGGGCAACTGCAACATCTTAGATTATGGACCGTATTTTGATTTACGGTCTGTATTCTGCTTGGTCATATTTCAACTTGTAAAATCTCAACTTTTTGCCATGTGTCTTAATGTTAAATACGCTTTGAAATACGGACCATAAAGTTGAATCGGTCGGTAAAAGTTGTCCGTATTTTAACTTCTTCTCAGCATGACTTTTTGTTTCAGCTTAACTTTAATTACGCCCAAGGAATACGCCCCGTATTTGAGAAGACGGCCAATATTTTGTCATCCAGGCCAAATTATGCACTTTAACAGTTTCACCCTAAAATTTCTCCATTACCTGAAAAACACTAAAACCACATTAAATTGACACTAACTTGCTTCAAAACAAGTAAAACTTCTCGTAAAAAGGCCTTAGATGTGCCATAATTTCCCGGCACATCACTGGCCCAGAACAATATCGGACCATTCCCGTTTTTTCACATAGCGATGTAATTTTTTTTAAAAAAGGGCAATCATCCGGGCCTCGGCCTATGTCACTGTTTTAGCAAAAAGATTTAAAAGAAGCCCATCTCTCTATCGAGAGCCAAGAGGGGAGTGGATGTCCATTTGTCCAAGCGTTCTCCCGGCCTCAGACTGCGTATGGTGAGTATCTCCTAGCATTCTTCGATGATTGCGCAGTATCCTTCCTCTTGGAACAGTAGGTCTAAGCCCTCACCAACTTCATCGTCTTTCTATATTGCCATCCATTTGGGACATCACTGGTATGACCCCGGAATCTGTTAAGGCATATCCTCCATTCTTAGTTCCCTTTTGGTGGTTTTTGTGAGCTCGTCTGTGCTAGGAATATACCCCAGTTTGAAGTGGTAATTTTCGTTTGGGATCGGTATAGGCTCTGTTATGCCGCCCAAATCTTTTCCCAAGCCTTTCCCTGATTCAAAACCATTTCTCAGCATCATGGAAGTAATCGTTATGTACACTATAGGCATCTACTTATCAACCTTTTCCTCAACATGGGTTTCCCCAATGTATTACACCGCGCGGAAGTCTGATCTGTTGGGGTTTCCTTCGATCACTGGTATGATGTTGTAAGGATATTTCAGTGTATCCTTTTCAGTTGTGATCACGATTTCTCAGCCTTTCCACTCTAACTTCATTTCCTGGTGCAGTGTTAACGGTACGGCACCGGCAGAGTGTATCCATGGTCTTCCCAAGAGCAAGTTATAATTGATGGTGATTTCCATGACTTGGAATTCTTCTGTGAAGGAGGCAGGTTCTATTTGGATGCGCAGGTCCACCTCTCCTAAAGAATCACTTTAGGACCCATCAAATGCCCCGACGTTCATCTTGCTCTGGGGGACTTTGCCAACATCATAGCCAAGCTATGTCAGTTTGGTTAAAGCATAGATATTGAGCCCCGATCCATTATCCACGAGTAATCTTTCTATCACTTTGTCACGACACTCCAGAGTGATATAGAGAGAGCCTTGTTATGGGTGGTTTTTTCGGCTGGTAATTCTTCTTTAAGGAAGCAGATTTTGTGTTCTCCGATGACATGAGCTACTAGCCCGGCAAGATCTTCGCTGCTTGTTCCTACTAGCACATGTGCGTCATCCAATACTTTTATGAGAGCATACCTATATGGCAGCGAGCTGACTAGTAATGCTAACACCGATATTTTTGCCAAGATTTTCTCCAGATGCTCAATAATTGAATAATTCTTTGGCTGCATATGCGGCCAGAAGCCTTCTGCTTCTCCTTCAATGATTGCCCTTTTTTGGGTAATTTCCTTTCTTGCAGCACTTTGAGCCAGCTCTTCAGAAGTGTAACATCTTCCAGAGCGAGTCATACCCTGGGTTGTGGTTGCTTGCACTGTGACTGATTCCTTGGCAGCGGCTGTTGGCTGTTGTATCACCTGGGCTATCACCGGTGCTGGGACTAAAGTCTTGAAAACTGATATAGCTTGGTGAATCTCTAGTGCCGGGATTAGGACTTTGAAATTAGGATGCTCCTGGAAAGTGAGGGAAGCCACTGTCTGTTCAATGGAATTGACTGACCTGGGAACTAATGCCCTACAGGGTTCCCAGTCTTCATTCTTATCAATCATATGCACTCTGTTGTTTTCGTGGTTGGGCAACGAGTTTATGTTAACATTAGGAGTTGTAGTTTCCAGAAAGATCTCTCCTTTGTCGACCAGATCTTGGACTCTATGTTTGCGATTTATGCAATCTCCGTACTATGACCATTGCCTCCTGAGTGATAGGCACAGGTTTGATCAGCTCTGAAAAACCAGTTCCCAGGCTGAGTCAATTTCAGAGGGATTTTCTGGATGAAGCCCGCAGCGTGTAGCCTTTCAAAGAGTCGAGTCCTTGGATCAAGCAATGTTGTGAACTCTCTTCCTGGCTTCTTCTCGAAAGTGGGATGTGAAGCATTGTATGCTGCTGCTGGTGGTTGATTTGGTAGTTTGGAGGTGGATGATTTTGATAGATCTATGGTGGTTGTTTTGTAGTGGTCGGTAAGCATGGGCTGCTATTTGGTAATTCTGATATGGTAATGGTTGATAAATTTGTTGCGGTGGTGATTGGTAAGTAGAAACGGGTACTCAAACACTCAGTGGAGCTACGTAAGCTAGTACAATAGTTGTGAAGCTTGGCTGTGCATAAAATACCAGCGCAGGGCTATAAGGAGAAGTCGGGTAATTGATAGGAGGTGGAGTTTGATAAGAAGATTGTGGTTTATCCTGCCTTTTGGGATTTGTCTTGGAGTGTGGGATATGCTTGCCATGTCCTCTTTCTTTTTGCGGAAGACCCCCACAGCAGCTTAGCCAGATGCCTTGTTGAAGATGCTGATAATTTTGCCAGATTTGAGACCATCTTCTATGGCCTCTCCCATCTTGCCGAATTTAGCAAATGGCCTTCTAGCCACGGACAACATCCTATCGTAGAAATCCGGTTCTTGTGATTGGATGAACACGGAGACCAGTTCTCCCTCACACATCGGTAGCTGCACACGGGCTGTTTCGGCCCTCCACCGACTGGCGAACTCTTTGTAGTTTTCAATTGACTTTTGTTTGACCTTCTTGAGATATTATCGGTCAGGCGCTGTTTCGTCATTGAATCAAAACATTTCCATGAAGGTTTCTGCCTATCTTCCAAAGTGAGCCATTGGCGTATGTCTTGGGTACGAACTAATAGGCGGCTTCACCGGTTAGACTTTGGCTAACTTGTCGCATGATCAGAGGTTCGTTCTTTTTGACACCGACCAACTGGTCGCAGTAGGAACGGAGGTTTGCTTTGGGATTTCATGTCCCGTTGAACATCTAGAATTTCAGAAGCTTGAATTCTTCTGGCAGGTCCAAGTCCGGGTGCATGCACAGATCATCGTATCTCAATCCTGTGGGCCTTTTTGTGACTCTGTTGGACCTCTCCAGTAGTTCTTCCGTTTTCCTCTCCACGTCCTTCTCACGCTTGTCGTGTTCAACCCTCCATGCCTTGTCCATTTCCTCATAGTATTCCAGTTCTTTATGTCGTGGAGAGGATTTATTTGGAGCGTTGGGAGTATAGCAGGACACTATTTGGCAAGTAGTTCTTTGTGTCGTGGAGAGGATTTATTTGGAGCATTGGAAGTATAGAAGGACACTGTTTGGCAAGTAGGGTGGCCTGTTGGGACTGATGTGGTCTGCCCGGTTGGCAAAGCCAAAACATGTGGCTGACTTTCCGGATTGATGAACACCGGATGAGGAGCTTGATACGAGGGAACCGAATGAGTGGTTCTCAAAATTTGGGTGTATTTTGTGGGAGGCGTGGTGCAGTAAAAAGTACCGATATGATGCGAGTCAGCTGGATTTTGTGAAGGTGGACCATCCCTAGTGGATAATCTGGAAATTTTCGGGCATCGGAGAGCTAAGTGAGGGAAAGGGAGAAGGAGGCCTCCTTCCTTCAGCAGAAGTATCCTTGTTTGCATTGGCTATTTTAGCCTTAGCAATCTTGTCTAAGAGGGTCGTGATGGCACTAAGTAACGTTGCAATTACGTCCTCCCGAGGTGATGCCTCCTGGGGTCCTGGATATCTCCTTTGCATAAAACGAGCTCATTCCTTCCATTTTTGGTGTACCAGTCATTTTCTCTTTCCCCTTGTCAACATCCGAGAGTGATGCTAGCGCGGATTTAGATCTCGTGAAGTAGGTCTGTTTTCGCTTTTAAACTAATCGGCCTAGTTCTATAAGATAAAAATAACTCAACGGTAGGAAAAGTTAGCGATCTGATGCAAAATATAAAAGCAAAACATCACATATATTGTACTTGAAAATGCACGCAGCACATAAAGTCATGTATTAAAGCCCGAATAACTGATTGATCCTTTGTTCTAAAGGTTCGGATGTTATGGGATTTTTGTGTTTGAGTGGATCTTGGTCTAATGGGCTTTGAGGTTGACTTACTTTTGAAAACCTTTCTTCTTTCATAAAATAAGGGGGGGGGGGGGGGGGGGGGGATTATAATTTATATAGGGACCGAGTCTTACGTAGACAACCTACGTATCCCTCCGCGCGAAATCAGGCCCTATCGTTGTTCATCTTACAAAGAAGGACAAATATTTTTCCTAAATACCCTTTGGGCTAAACCTAAACTAAGACATCCCCAGACCAGGCTCGATAAGATCTTTTCACGTATCCATACATAGGGATATCAGGTCGGCGTGGTTCCTTACATATTTATATGAAGGGGTAACTTTTTTGTGCAAAAGCAGGAGACACCTAATATCTACCCAAAAAATATAGCTCTGGAGTCGCTGTCCTTACGAACTCGCTCTCTTATGTGTCTTTCTTTCTCTTTAGAACTGTGGTGGGAGGATGACCAAGATCTCTCCAACTCTGATCATATGTTCGAGTTGAGCTTGAAAGCATAACATTCTTTAATGTCGTGTCCATGGCTCCAGTATGGAACAAGAATACCTTATTTCCGTTGGGCCCTACTAACAGGTGCTCGTGGACAAGTTCTACAGGTTTAACCTTTCCTAAGACGGCTAGGTTTGAGAAGATGCGGGAGTAAGATTCCTCGAACACTGTAAAATCATACCGCCAGATCTGTGTCTCGGTGGTGACAACTTCTTATGGGGTGATAGGGTCATGCACTAGTAGGGTGTGTGGCCCCCATAGAGTCCTGATAACCCGATCGTCTATCAGACTGACGATTCTTCTTCTTAGACCCAAAAACTCATTTAGAGTATGACCGGCTTGATTGTGGTGAAAGGGGCATCTCTTGTAAGCATAAAACAATTCAGGGACTGGTAGTCTAGCTCGAGCAGTGCAGGGTATTCCGGCGGCTTGCATATTCTCAATCACGTCTTTACAGCTGACGGGTCAAGGAGCCACTCAAAAAGGGAAAGATTGGGCTTTGAAGGCTATTCCCCACCAGACGGGTGAATGAGGATCTGCTCTTCCAAAGTTCTTTGATAACATGTTTGATGCAGCCGGCACCGACTTTGGTGCAGGATCAAAGTAGTCATACTCTTCGCTTTGTTCAGACTCCGTTTCCTCGTCAATGTTAAAACCTTTTCCTTGAAACTCGGGAATCTTTTCTAATGGTTCCAAATCTTCTTCAGCTTCTATGCCACATGCTCAGACTCTTCCTGTTCTATCACTTGGGGCTCTCATCCTTCCAGTTATTCCTCTTCAACTTTCTGTAGTCTGAGGGCGACCTCCTGAGGCTCTGACTCTTCTTGTGGATCCAACTCCAATAGCCACGGGTCGAATTCAACTCCTTGGTTCTCATTCTCTTCCACAAGAACTCCCATTTTAGGCATTTATGGCCTCCTCTCTAACAGTATATAGTTCAGCACCAACTCCCTCACATCCTCAGGGACGTTATCCTCATAATATCTTCCCCGAGGGGATTACAAAAGATGATGAAGCCGACATGGGGCTATAATAATAAAAGGAAAGAAGTAAATCAGCAGAATTGTCCTTCAGCGGCTGATGTCGAAGCTTGATCTGCCTTAACCTTTTTGGCCCTTCGATGAGCGGTCTAAATGTGGAGACGTGTCTGATACAACTCCATCCTAACTATCACGGATCTGACTCCTCCATAATTTTAGCCAGACACTCATCTGTACCCTCCAAACACTCCCTCAGGCAGTCCTCCTCTCGAATCGACCTATTTCTAGCCTCGGTCTATGTAGATCTGTTTGTGCCAGTATGACGAACTATGGGCCCTGGAACATTCTTGCTGGCCAAATGCCCTTGCAGCCAGTCATGGTATCGTGGGTCACACCCTGCTTTAAAATTGTCTAGGGCTAAGGTGTCTGAATCCAATTTCACACGACTATTCCATTCTCGAAGGATCAACCTAGCATTCTAAATTTTCTCTCACGTGTTCTCGATGATGAATTGTTCGGGGCTCCCCATTTAGGTATTACTAACTTTCTCCCAAGCTATCTCAGAACTCGAGAGGGATAATAGGGGTGAGTTCCTCAGACTCTAACCAATGGTACAAATAGGAAATTTTTACCTCGAACTACTATGGTCTAGGATATAAAGTTGGGAAACATATATATTGTCACATCACTTTCAATGACCGATTATCAAGTAGTATCTCTTTTTCATCAAGAAGATCATATTAACTTCTTACCACAATTATCACCAAATTACAGATCACAATACATCGAATAATGGCATTAAGCCCACATTATCACTCAATCAATAACATATAGGAATTCAACCACACATTATTCCCGAAGACTAGACATGCTTTCTCCTGTCAATCTTATAACACATACAATCAACTAATCAAAGTCTAACTCAAATAAGTCGTAACCCACCTCAACTGCAGAGCTGGAACAATGCGAATCACTTCACTATAGCCTTTCCCTTCCTTAATGCCTGGGAACGCTCAAAATCTTGAATACATAAGGCTAAGTAAGCAATTGTTCATCTAATCATTAACATTGTCAACTTTGGGGAAGAAACCCTACCAATTCCACCCTCTTTCAAAGGAGAATCCAACTCTAGGTATGAATTTTCCCTAGTATTGATTACCACAAGTCACAACATGTTAATTCATGGTGTTTTTATTCAATTAAACCCATTATCATCGGTTTCCATGCTAAAGTTGTCACCTTTACGAAACCCTAAGTCTCAATTCACCATTACTAAGCCTCCAGATATTGAATTCTCAAGTAAGAAGTAATAATACATGCTTTTAGATGATAACCAATCAATAATATTCATAACCCACTAACTATTAAAGGTCTATTAAATTCTAGGGTTACTAGCCTCAATTCACCATTGTAGACCCATTAGAATGGTGATAATCTTAGAGATCATTCTGTAATGAAGGAAGGGTTGAAACATATCTCCCAAGAATATTCTTGCCCTAGCCTTAGAATTTCGCCGTAGGTGCTCCTTGGAACCCGTTTTGGAGTTTTATTAATAAAGAATTCAGACTAAGTGTTTAAAAATCGGGATTCCGCCCCCGTCGAGCGCTGCGGCGGATGTCCTATCCGCTGCAGAGGTCTCACTATAGCGGGAGGAGACCCGCTGCAGTGGACACCCCATTTCCCATAAGCCCGCGGCGACGAAGAGTATGCCACTACAGTGTCCCCGCTGCAGCAGTACTCTGTCTGCCGCAGCGGTGCCACTGAACCAGTGAGCTCGCTAATTCCACCAGTCTTGTACTCTACTCTCCCAAATTCATCCGAGGCTTCACAAACACAATCAAAATATACTTATCAATGTAAAAACACCATACAGACTCACCCGTAGCCACAGAATCCCCAACGGAGGTCTAATTTCCTACTTCACCCCTCCCCTCTCCCCTCCCCCCCCCCCCCCCCCCCCCTCAATGGACTCAATACAACCAAACAATGATCACAAACAAGCTATGTTTTCAGTTCTTAGGCTTACAGATTTGAGTTTTTATTGGCTCGTTCTACCTTTGGAAAGGTTTTATTTGGAGGGTGATCCTAGACTTTCCATAATGACCAGGAAAGTCGTTACATCAGATACCAATTAAGACACTGTTCATCCCCGAACGAACAAGGATGACGAATCTAGGGAAAAGGGTACCTGTCCCGATGAAAATCTGAGGATACTTGCTACGCATATCAGATTCTGTTCCACTGAGGCTATTTCCTTCGACCACAACTTGCGAACTTCTATATATTAAGATAGTAATAGGATATTCCTCATAAGTCAAGTTCTTACCTAGTAAAACTGAATCCCAACGGATTATGTACGAACCATCTCCATGATACTTCTTCATCATCGAAACATAAAATACCGGATGAACACCTGATAAGCCCGGAGGTAAATCCAACTCATAAGCTACCTCCCCCAAATGTTTGAGAATCTCAATTGGCCCAATAAATCTCGGGCTAAGCTTGCCCCTCTTCCCAAACCTCATCACACCCTTGATGGGTGAAATTTCCAACAGAACTTGTTCTCTCTCCATAAACTCAAGATCTCGGACCTTTTGGTCCGGATACTCTTTTTTCCTACTCTGTGCTGCCAAAAGCTTACCTTGAATCACCTTCACTTTCTCTAATGACTCTCTCAGAAGGTCCGTACCCCAAGGTCTCACCTCAAACGCATCGAACCAACTAATAGGAGACCTACACCTCCTCCCAGACAAAGCCTCAA
Organism: Lycium barbarum; assembly: GCF_019175385.1. Taxonomy (NCBI): domain Eukaryota; kingdom Viridiplantae; phylum Streptophyta; class Magnoliopsida; order Solanales; family Solanaceae; genus Lycium; species Lycium barbarum. The sequence continues at coordinate 101,346,996 of NC_083347.1, read as the reverse complement.
ATGGAGCCATGTCGATGCTCGAGTGGTAACAATTGTTATACGCGAACTCTGGCAATAGTAAGAACTGATCCCATTGACTACCAAAATCCATCACACAAGCCCGAAGCATATCCTCAAGAACCTGAATAGACCGCTCGGACTGCCCGTCAGTCTAAGGGTGAAACATTGTGCAGAGGTCCAACCTAGTGCCCAACTCGGCCTGTAGAGTCCTCTAGAAGTTCGATGTAAAAGTAGTGCCCTTGTCAAATATGATGGAAACCGGAAACCCATGCAATCGAACCACCTCCCTGATGTACAACTTCGCTAACTTATCTGTATTATATGTTATCCGGACCAAAATAAAATGAGCAGACTTAGTCAACCTATCGATAATAACCCATATAGAATCAAACTTCCCCAACGTCTTTAGAAGACCAACCACAAAATCCATTGCTATCTTTTCCCACTTCCACTCAGGAATGGCCATCCTCTGAAGTGTACCCCCAGGTGTCTGATGTTCATACTTCACCTGTTAGCAGTTCAAACACTGAGCAGCAAACTCTACAATGTCACGCTTCAACCTATCCCACCGGTAATGTTGCCTCAGATCTCGATACATCTTAGTAGAGCCATGATGAATGGAATACCTCGAACTGTGAGCCTCTGCTAGAATAGTCTTGATCAAATTACCCATACGTGGCACGCAAACTCGCCCCTTACTCTGTAACACCCCCTCCTCGTCGATCACGGCCTCCTTGGCCTTACCACACAACACTTTATCTCAAATTTTACACAACTTAGCATCCTTAAACTGTTTAGCCTTAATCTGCTCCAGAAACTATGACCTAGCCTCGACACGAGCCAACACTCTGCCCATGCTAGACATATCCAGTCTCATAAAACTGTTAGCTAGTGTCTGAACTTCTGTAGCTAACGGACGCTCCGAAAGGATCAAACGAGCCAGACTTCCCATACTGGCTGACTTCCTACTCAACGCATCGGCCACCACATTCGCCTTACCAGGATGATATAGAATGGTGATGTCATAATCCTTCAACAGCTCCATCCATCTCCACTGCCTAGAGTTCGGATCCCTCTAAGTGAACACATGCTGCAAGCTATGATGATCAGTGTACACCTCACAATGGACACCGTACAAGTAGTGCCTCCAGATTTTCAGTGCAAACACCACTGCTTCCAATTCCAAGTCATAAGTAGGGTAGTTCTTCTCATGCACTTTCAACTGTCTAAAAGCGTAAGCAATCGCCATCTTTTCCTGCATCACAATAGCACCCAAACCAAAGCGTGAAACATCACAATAAATAACCAAATTCTTGCCCTCCACGGGCAATGCTAGAATAGGAGCTATCGTCAACAAAGTCTTGATATTTTGAAAGCTCTCCTCACACTCGTTGGACCACTGAAACGGTACCTTTTTCTAAGTCAAACGGGTCAAATAAGAAGCGATAGATGCAAACCCCTTCACAAATCGATGATAGTAACGAGCCAGACCCACGAAACTACGGATTTTAGTCACTAATGTGGGCCTAGCCCAATCCCTGACTGCATGAATCTTTTGTTCATCCACCATAATACCCTCCTTCGAAATTACATGCCCCAGGAAGGACACAGAAGACAACCAAAATTCACACTTGGAGAACTTAGTATACAATTTCTTTTCCCACAATACCCCAAGAGCTATTCTCAAATGTTTCTTATGATCCTCCTTGCTTCTAGAATACACCAGGATATCATCAATGAACACTATCATAAAAGAATCTAAATAGGGCTTAAAAACAGGATTCATCAAATCCATGAACGCAGCTGGGGCATTAGTAAGTCCGAAAGACATAACCAAGAACTCATAGTGTCTATACCTGGTCTTGAAGGCTGTCTTAGGAGCATCTACTACACGAATCTTCAATTGATAATACCCTGACCTTAAGTCAATTTTAGAGAACACAGAAGCTCCCTGAAGCTGATCAAACAAATCATCAATATGGGGAATGGGATACTTGTTTCGGTTAGTAACCTTATTCAGCTGACGATAATCAATACACATGGGCATAGACCCATCCTTCTTTTTAACAACAACACGGGAGCACCCCAGGGAGAGGCACTCGGGTGAATAAACTCCTTACTTAAAGATCTTGCAAGTGCTCTTTCAATTCCCTTACCTATTCTTGCGCCATCCTATAGGGTGGAATAGAGATCAGACTAGTCCCTGGATCTAAATCAATCCAGAAGTCAATCACAGTCAGGTGGCATACCCGACAAGTTCGGGGGAAACGCATCAGCAAATTTACGTTCCACTGGAACTAAATCAATAGGTGAAGTATCTGCACTGGTATCACGAATATGTGCCAAATAAGATAAATAACCCCTCTCTACCAGCTTCTTAGCACGGATGAAGGATACAACTTTCATAGAGAGGGGACTAAGGTTTCTTTTCCACTCAAGTCTAGGTACCCCGGGCATAGCTAAGGTAACTGTTTTATAGTGACAATCTAGAATCGCATAATGCAGGGAAAACCAACTCATGCCCAAGATGACATCAAAGTCTACCATGTTTAGGATCATTAAATCCGCCCAAGTACTATACCCCATATATGTAACAGTGCAAGAATGGTAAACTCTATCTACCACCACCGAATCCTTGACCGGAGTAGATACATGGATAGGGGCATCAAGTGTATCACAAATCATATCCAAACCCACAGCAAAATATGAAGACACGTATGAAAAAGTAGAACCAGAATAAAACAAAAAAGAAGCCATCCGGTCACACGAAAAGATAGTACGTGTGAAGACGGCATCGGAGGCCTCAGCCTAGGGTCTGTCTGGGAAGGCATAAAAGTGACTATGCCCTTTTGTAGCCTATGAACCATTGCGATTACCCTATCCAGTTTGAGCCCCCTATTGTAGCCTGTGACCCATTGCGATTAACTTGTCCAGTATGAGCCCCGCCCCTATCGGGATTCAATATACCTCGTCCTGCCTGAGATCTGCCTCAGTTAGGCTGAGCGTCACCCCTACCTGCGGTGTGGCTGCCCCGCCATGCCTGTACATTGTCCTTGCCTCCCCTATCTAGTGCGAATAGAGCTTAGGAAGCCTGATACAGAGTCCCCGGACCACCCTGTCTAAGTCTAGGGAAAAACCTCTTAAAAGTCCCTTGCTCACCATACTCGTAACAAGAACGGTCCAGCATAGGTCGCTGAACAGAAGCGGTATAACCCTCATGCTCTCGGTAGCTGGGCTACGCGCCCCTATGATGACCCGAAGAATAATGATTGGCCCCTGATGGGCCCCTAACAGACACCTGCATAGCGAACTGAACCGGATGCCCTGAATACACCTGAGAACTCTTCCCCTTAGAGAAGGAGCTGCTGAAATTTCCACCCTTTCGGGCCTTCTTCTCTGCCTGCTTTGTGTAACCCTCCTGTCTAATCCCCTCAACAATATGGACATGTTCCATTACTTCCTAGAATGAAGGCCCAGTGGCTACAAGCTGAAGAGCTGATAACTGAAATCCAGTGTTCAATCCTTTCACAAAATGTCTGACCCTCTCCTTCTCAGCAGGCAGCAACTGAAGAGCATAAATAGCAACAGAAGAGTTCCCTTGATCAATATTACCAAACTCATCATTCTTCTTGTCCCTCAAAGTATGCGGAACATACTTCTTTAAAAACACCGAATAGAACTGAACCCAAGTCAACGGAGGTGACCCAGCTGGCCTGCACTTCACATATGCTCTCCACCATAACTTGGCATCACCCAAGAGCTAAAAAGTCAAAAACTCACCATACTTGTCCACCGCCCCATCTTATGTAGCCTCTCATGACAATCTATAATGAACTCGTATGCATAATCTAAATCAGTACCATAGAAAATTGGAGGCTTTGTTTTAGTGAACCTCCAAATAATCATGCCCCTTACCGATCATCACCGGTCCTGCAACCGACCTCAAAAATGTCTCAAAACCTGAAACTTCATCTAATCGAGGAGCCACGACTGCGGCATGCTGAACTCCCGAAGCCTTAACTCTGTCCAAAACTAGGGCTGCTATCTCTGCACCCCGTCCTGCTGTAATGACCGGTATCGCTCCGGTCTGTGCCAACCCGTGTAGCTAGTTCAGTACCTAAGCCATCACATCAGGTAAGCCTGGAGCAGCTGCAGCCCCTGGCAGAGCTAGCACTGCCGCTGGCTAAGCTGGTACGACTGCATTTTCCGTGGCCTCGTTAGGGGCCACTGGAGGCACGGGATCAGCTGCTGGAACCCCGCCCCTAACCGGTGCTACTCCTCTACCTCCACAACTACCTCTGCCTGTTGCCGCGCATATTCTCACCATCTGCGAGAGAATGAAAGATAGTGAGATACCAATTTGAGTCTTCCAGATACCAATTGAATCAAGTAGCACGAAAGAATGAAAGGAAGAGAATTTTCCTAGTGTCCGGTAGCCTCCCGAAGATAAGTACAGACGTCTCCGTACCGATCCGCAAGACTCTACTAGAAATGTCCTTATAGGAAGAGATCAATGAACCTAAAGCTCTGATACAAACTCTGTCACGACTCAACCCGCCATGACTGGCACCCACACTAACTTCTAGTGGGCGAACTAATACGCTTGACCATCTACTCATTCAAAGTCCATTTATACTTAGTCGATTCATTCAGTTCACAATATATTAACGCAAGATTAAGTCAAAGTGGTCATGCAATAAAACAATAATGTAAATGCGAAAGTCCTAACTATTACAACCCCAAAATCTGAAAGTCACTGTACAAGAACTCTAATCCAAAACATGTCTACGGAATCCATACAGTCCGAAATAAACAAAAATCAATGTCTAGAATGGAAATAGACATTAAAATAAAGGAAGATCTTTGGGTGGCCTGGCACGGATAGAAGCTCACCCTCAATCTGTCAGCAAATGGCCTCAAGCCAAATATGAAGTTGAGTGGCAGTCTCTGGATCACAATCTACACTCTAAAAGAATGCAACAAGGTAGTATTAGTACAAACACTATGTACCGGTAGATATCATAGGCCGACTAAGATTAGTATCATGCATGAATCATAAAATCAATAAAATAGATAGACCAGTCAACAACAAATAATTAGATAGTCAACACCAAGTCAACCAATGATATTAGCAATCAAGTCAATGGAAGCAAGCAAAGGAATAAATCTCACGGCAATATTCTCACTTTTTTAGTCACTGATCACTCGTGTACATACATGCTAATTGGTGTATTTTCCCAATAGCTATAACCTGCAGGGGACCCATGATGTCCATGTACCACTCATTCAGAAACTGACCTCAAATCACGAGCCCATAATCTCGGTCACATTCTCATCCCCTATCAAATGTACCCATAATCTAGGTCACATCCTCACCCCCTGTCAAATGTCCCTTTTTATATGTGTGTGTATGTGTCTGTATATATATATATATATATATATATATATATATATATGTGTGTGTGTGTGTGTGTGTGTCTGTATACACACACACACACACACACACACACATACATACATACATACATATATATATATATATATATATATATATATATATATATATTGTGACATGACTTTCAATGATTGATTATCAAGTAGTATCTCTTTTTCATCAAGAAGATCATATTAACTTCTCACCACAATTGTCATCAAATAATAGATCACAACACATTGAATAATGGCATTAAGCCCACATTATCACTCAATCAATAGCATATAGTACTTCCAATCACACATTATGCCCGAAGACTAGACATGCTTTCTCCTATCAATCTCATAACACATACAATCAACTAATCAAAGTCTAACTCAAGTAAGTCGTAACCTACCTCAACTGTAGAGCTAGAACAGTGCGAATCACTCCGCCATAGCCTTTCCCTTCATTAATGCCTCGGAACGCTCAAAATCTAGAATACATAAGGCTAGGTAAGAAATTGTTCATCTAATCATTAACAATGTCAACTTTAGGGAAGAAATCCCACCAATTCGACCCTCTTTCATTGGAGAATATAACTCTAGGTAATAATTTGCCCTAGTATTGATTACCACCTGTCACAATATGTTAATTCATGGTCTTTATATTCAATTAAACCCTTTTTCATTAACTTCCATGCTAAAGTTGTCACCTTTACGAAACTAATTCACCATTAATAAGTATCCAGATATTGAATTATCAAGTAAGAAGTAATAATTCATGCTTTTAGATGATAAACAGTCAATAATATTCATAACCCACCAACTATTAAAGGTCTATTAAGTTCTGGGGTTACTAGTCGTTAATTCACTACTATAGACCCATTAGAATGGTAATAATCTTAGAACTGATTGCTTAATGAAGGAAGGAAGGGTTGAGACTTACCTGTCAAGAATACTCTTGCCCTAGCCTTAGAAATTCACCCTAGCTGCTCCTTAGAAACTGTTTTGTAGTTTTATGAATAAAGAATTCGGACTAAGTGTTTAAAAATCGGGATTTCGCCCTTGTCGACCGCTGCAGCGGATGTCCTATCCGCTACGGCGGTCTTGCTATAGCGGCCGGAGACCCACTGTAGTAGACGAAGACCCGCTGTAGTGGACACCCCATTTCCCATAAACCCGTGGCAACGACGAGTACGCCGCTACAACGGCCTCACCGTAGCGGTGCCACTGAACCAGTGAGCTCGCTAATTCCAGCAGTCTTGTACTCTATTCTCCCAAATTCATCTGAGGCTTCACAAACACAAACAAAATATGCACATCAATGTAAAAACACCATATGAACTCCTTCGTAGCCTCGGAATCCCCAACGGGTGTCTAATTTCCTTTGTCACCCCTTCTAATGGACTCAATACAACCAAACAATGATAAAAAAACAAGCCAAGTTTTCGGTACTTAGACTTCCATATTTGAGTTTCCATTGGCTTGTTTTACCCTTGGAAAGGTTCTATTAGGAGGGTGATCCTAGACTTTCCATAACGACCAGGAAGGTCGTTACACTAAGGCCCGAAAAATGTCTGCCAAGATAATACGGGCTAGATCAAAATACCTAGTTCCTTGATCTTTGGTCGCGCCGTAGAAAATAGACTGAGATAGGTAGATTACCCGGGTGTCTGTAGCTAGCGACTCATCTTTTGGGAACACTATAGTACCCAATAAGGTGATGGCAAATGCTGAAGGCCCAGCAGCTTCCCACTCTTCTCTATTCTTGAACTCTACCTGATACAAAGTATACCCAGTATTCTCTCTAAATTGCCGATACAGATATTTGAAGGCTACTGTGGGCTCATTTGCTCAAGGTGCCTCGGTTAAGGCAAGGTATTTCATGATCTGGCAAATAAATGGCATTTGGGGAAATAACCAGTTATGGTCTGGTTTATGTCTTCTTCTTAGACAAGTTCCCTTACTATCTATGGCATCCCTAATCCCTTCTAGAGTTGGTGTCATCTCAATGTCGCTGAAGTGGAATAACATTTCTTTGTCGTCCCAATACCCGGCCAACACTTCTATGAGCTCTGGACTACCATCATAGTCTTGATTGAGGGTAAATGACCCAAGTCGCAACTAATAGTCTTTCAGTGTGCCTCACCTAACTATTCCCATCAAGCTCTAAGCAAATCCGGAGCCGTGACAATAATGTCAACAGAATCCTTCTTTCCATCTACAAAATAAACACTGTTAGGATCCCCTTCCCCTTCTCGTAGGGCCAATAGTTCAACACATAGGCACAAGCATGTTTCCACAAAGCACATAAATGAGATGCGGCGTCTTCGGGTCATAAACCGTCCGAACACGAGGTAGTCTTCTTAATGAACCTTAGGTCTCATCTAGGTATGAATGCTCTAGTTCGATAGGGATTTGGCTTCGCTTTATCCTAGTTATCACTAGAGCGGGCTTTTGCAAATGACCTAGCACCCGAGCGGACTACTGGGGATGAACGGTTAGGGTTGTTGGAAGACCGCGAACCAACCTCGCCTCATAAAGGTTCCAAAATAAATTTGATTTTTTAGTGAAGGATCGACTGTGTGCTCCACGAAATCACCTTTGAAACAAAGTGTAAAATAAATGCCAGGAGTGGCGGAGTTATGATATGCATGCAATGACAATTATAATTGCGGGAAAGTAAACATATAAGTAGTTAAAGCAAATAAATTCACATTACACTGGAATCCTTATGGTTAGAACTTTTAAGTCCCCAGCGGGGTCGCCAACTGGTTCGCATTTTACGGGCGGGGTTAGTGCTCGGAAAGCTACTACGCGTTTGTTGGTGCTCTTTTGGACTTGTCTTGAAAAAGAGTCGCCAACTAATTTTTAGAAAATTAGGAAAACCGGGTTGAAGGGTTTATTCAAATACCGTGAAAAAAATTTCATAATTCAAAATTCTATGTAAGAATTCTAGTGATCTCCTGGGGAAGGTGTTAGCATCCCAGTATTAAGGATCCGTACTATACGGATGACCTTCGAATTCCAGTGTGTGATTAGTTGCATGAACTACTTATTTAGTGTTTTCTTTCCACATTTATAAAAATATTGTCATTTGCTTGCATATCACTTGGTTTTGAAAAGAATTGAATGTATTCTCTTTATATATAGGTACTTTAGGTTCGGATTTATAATATCATGATAAGAATAGGCTCCTCTTATGTATAAGGATAGTGTATTTTATCTTGTAAAAAGTATAAAAATATTGTCTATTGAAAATGTATATGTATGTATATAGGTATATATATTCATATTTTACTCTCACACTTCGTTTCGGGTCAATCCGTACGATATGTTAGAACGTCTTATCTTAAACTTAGTATTTACAAACGTGTTTCACTCATTTTGAATACATTTGATTTTATAAAATGACTCGATTTTTATTGTCAAGAATCTGTGTATGAAAATAATTGTTTTTCTTTTTAAGCAGGTCTTGAGCCAAAAAATCAAGTTCCCTTTTTTCATGTTTTCAGAAGCAGATGGGCTTTGCTTTTAGCCCAGTGTCATTTGTTATTTCGTTCAAAATTAAGTGGGCTTTTAGGCCCAAAACCTTTAGTTCATTGTCGGGCTTCATCCCAAATAAAACCTTTTGATTTTTATTTCATTTTAGCCTAGAATATATCCCAGTTTGAAAATGCCTTGCTTTACTTCACAATCAATCCATTTTGTTGAAGAGAATGTACTAGTACTCATGGTTTGTTGAAAATTCTTTATGTTTTCATTATCTTGTACTAAAAAAAGGTTTTGTCACCCTTTGAATTTTGAAAACCGTTACGCTTAGTTTGGGATTTGATAATCCATTCGGGGACCAAAAGTCGACTAAACGGCATGTGTACCGTTGTCCTAAGGTGGCTAGTTCTAAACATAAAATTCCTATATAATGGGAATGTTTACAAATATAATACAACATCAAATGTAAATAGATAAATAAGAGATAAGTTAGTCTAGGCGGAATACCAAGCCCCTGGTTAACCATTTTTACCTATGGTTGGGCCTTCAGCGTGCATATGATATTCACTTCTTTTTCTCTTCATCGGACTCAATTTATTATGAAAGAATCGACCTATTGGGTTTGGCTTCGAACCGGCCCAAGTGGCCGATACAGTGAGGAGGACGAAAAGAAAAAAGGAAATAGGTTAGAATTAATACATTTTAACTTATCATGATTGTTACACCTTCGAAAAATTTCGCGTCGTTCGCATATTAAGTAAAATAATGTAAGTCCAAAGTGGACATGAAGCCCTTATGAAGTCAAGGAATATATCTAACAATTTTAAGTATGTACCTTAAGGTTTCGGAGTTAAATGAATCGGTAGAAGCAAGTTCGATGAAAGGTTAGCATTGGTGTCATGTTTTTAGGAAGATTTCGCATCATTTGTGCTATACATTATTTAGCATTAGCTTGACAGGGAGTTATAGGACTCCTTATATGGTTAATGAAGGTTTACATAAGTGTCAAGAAAGTATCATAAGGATTAATGCTCAAATAAATCGAAAAAACGCATTTTTGCTAAACTTGGAGTTTGTGGGTAGTTTGCGGCCGCATACTGAGTTTGCTATGAAGCATACTGGACGAAAATTTACCATTTTGGCTGAGCTCACTACCCAGTACCACCCATGTTGTGGAGGGAGTATGCAGCCGCAATTCCAACTTGCTAGGCCGCATCTCCCCCGCAACACAGAGCGGTTAAACTCCAAAAGATCCCATTTTTCATATCCACTTTCTACACTTCTCTCCCCATATTATTAGAGTGTTCTTGATGGTTCCATAACATTCCAAAACCTTCCACACCATCAAAAGGGAATATCGAACTCCAAAACCGCAAGCCAACTCATGGAAGATGATTGTTCTTGCCTCTACTTCAGATTGTAGTGAATTTGATCTTGGAAGAAGTAGAGTAGACTTAATGGTTTAACAAGTCTTGGAAAGGAAAAGAATCATAGTGGAGAAGTCACAAGGTATTAATTTGAAGTTGATGGCTATGAGTTGAATTTGAAAGGGAATTTTGGATTCATTTAAGTTTAGTTTGAATGAAATCTTCTGACTATGGTATTTTTGATGTTTTTATTATTTTTTGGGATTTGTTTGGAATTTGGTGAAAGCAGATAAAATAGGGGAAGTGCTGCTCAAATTCCGCTAGCTCACTAATTACTCAAGTTTGAACTTATGGGTGTTTTCATGGCTTAACTCCGGTATGAATCCTCTTGAATGTAGATTTGCGAGCTGGGGACGAAAAACGTTAAGTAGTTAAGGAGACGAAAAGGTATGTTAAGGTTGTCCTTTTCTTTCTTATGGCATGATCACTTCGATACAAACATATATACAAATGTCCTCCATGATGACTCCATTTCTAGAAATACTAAAGCTTATAGTTCTTGATGTTCTTATGATATTATTGAAATTTATTTCATGATTATTGATCTTGTTCATTGTTGTTGATCTCATATTATGGTAATTATTCCTTCAAGGTGAGATATAGCTATGATGATGATTCCATAATGTCAATCGAAGGTTTACCGACTGATGCATGATTTATATATAAGCATCTATTTTCTCGCACCGAGCCGCGCTATAATCGGCTGAGTACGGCACGTAGATATGCACACCACTGCAGTGGGTACGTTATGATATTACCCTGGACGTGGGACACCCGGACGCGGGATGATGATGATATGATGTTAACACTGAGCCTATATGGTCGGGTACGATATTATATATAGAGGTACGATTTTTTTTTAAAAAAAAGCTATGCATGCAAGACATCCGCCTTAAGAGGCATTCAGAGGTACAAATTGATCTCTTTATCTCATGTTATCCTCATACTTCCATTATTTCTCTACTCATGCCTTACATACTCGGTACATTATTCGTACTGGCGTCCTTTTTTTGTGGACGCTGCGTTCATGCCCGCGGGTAGACAGGACTACGGATCAGACCACGAGGCCGCTTCATTAGCGATTGTACAGGAGCGCTCCAATTATTCTGGAGCTGCAGTTCAGCTGGTATTATTCTGTTGTGTGCATATATGGGCATGGCGGGGTTCTGTCCCATCTTTATAATGTTATGCGCTCCATGTAGAGGCTCGTAGAGAGATGTATATAGTTAGATGTTCTATAACCTCATCGGTTCATATTTTGTATTTCATTTTTGGTAGCCTTGTCGGCTTGTATAATGGGCATAGTTGATGGTGATTATATAGATGTGCATATATCTCTTGGACTCAAGTTTCTTACAGATTATGATAGTTTTATCCATGTGGCCCACTTAGATATGATTACAAGATGTATGTTGGGAGGTGTTCGATAGGTTAGCTCTGAGTGCTCGTCATAGCCCTTCGATTAGGTCGTGATAAAAGTGGTATTAGAGCAGTTCATCCTAGGGTTTGTCTATGAGCCGTATCTAGTAAAGTCTTGTTTATGAGTGTGAAGCGCGTCACAATTACAAACAGGAGGCTGCGGGGCATTTAGGAATCATTGAACTTTCTTTCTCATCTTAGATCGTGCTATAGAGCCATGTTATAAGGATTCCCTTTTACTTGACAGTGTGTTATAATTTCGGTGATGCCTGTGAAGAGAAAAGCTACAATGGCCCAGAAGGGAAAGTCAGTGGCAGGTCGGAAAACTGGATGGGTACCGCTTACAGATGTAGAGAAGGGCGAGTCCCAGAACGAGGTTCCATCTCAATCCTCCCAAACTCCGCCCACTCTAGAGGAGCCCCAGCTCCAGCTCCAGCACCCCCAGTTCCTCCACCGGATCCCTCAACCAAGAGATAAGAGAGGTTATTAAGTTGCTGACCCAGTTAGTAGCCGCTCAGGCTTAGCGACAGGGTGCGGGTCATGGTGATAGGGCTGTTAGTGCTAGAGTTCGTGATTTTTGTTAACTTAGACCCTCTAGAATTCTTTGGGTAAAAGCTAGATGAGGACCCGCAGAACATTATAGATGGGATGTTGAGGACATTGTAGGTGATGCATGCTTCAGATATTGAGTCAGTAGAGTTGGCCTCTTACAGATTACGGGATGTGGCTGTCATTGGTATAATACCTGGGTGTCTTCTAGAGGGGTTAATGCACCTCCACTTGTGTGGCAGGAATTTGAAGATGCTTTTCTTCGACATTATTTGCCACCAGAAATTAGACGGGTGATAAGTTTCTAAAACCTAGACAGGGAAACATGAGTGCTTGAGAGTATAGCCTTCATTTTAACTCATTAGCTAGGTATGCTCCAGCTATGGTAGCTGATATGGGAGATCATGTCCTCCAGTTTGTGAGTGGTTTCAGACTACATTTGATTGATGGCCTCACTTCAGAAAGGTATGGATATTTCTAGCATTCAGGCCCATGCCAAGAATTTGAAAGAGCAGCAGTAAGAATGGAGGAGTAAGTATGAGCCTGATGAAGGTTATAGTAAGAGGGCTAGATCGTCAGGTCTTGTTAGTGAGTTTAGAGGGGGTCGGAGGCAGCAGTATTCTAGGCACTCAGGCCATTCAGCGACTAATGCACCTCCACAGTTTGCGGGCTAGATATTTGATCGACCTATTCACTTCGGACCGGGTCAGAGTTTCAGAGCTTTGAGTTCTCAGTATAGGGGTGATTCAAGCCAGATGAGACCACATTTACCATGATGTACTCAGTGTGGTAAGTTGCATGCTAGACAGTGTCTCTTGGGTTTGGATGCTTGTTATGCCTGTGGTCAGCGAGGCTATATTATGCGTGACTGTCCATCGAGAGGTAGTAAAGGAATAGTTCAGCTTACAGGATCAGCAGCAGGTTCGTCATCATTTGTATGCCCCATGGGGAAAAGTTCACAGACACCAGCAGGCTGTAGTAGAGGTAGAGGAGGAGCCTCCAGTTCAAGCAGTCCTCAGAACCACATCTATGCACTAGCTGAACAACAGGATCTCGAGTCTTTACCTGATCTGGTTACAGGTATATTATCAGTGTCTTCTCACGATGTATATGCATTGATTGATCCAGGTTCTACATTGTCATATGTTACTTCTTATATTGTCGGTTAGATTGGGGTGAAACCTGAGTTGATTAAACCTTTTGAGGTGTCTACACTCGTTGGTGACCCAGTGATAGCTAGACGGGTATATAGAAATGGTGTAGTTATAGTCTGTGATCATCGTAATATGGCAGATTTGATTGAGTTATATATGGTAGATTTTGATGTTATTATGGGTATGGATTGGTTGGCTTCTTGTTATGCTAACGTTTATTATAGGACAAAGATGGTTCGATTTCAATTTTCAGGAGAACCAGTTCTAGAGTAGAAGGGTAAAATAGCATCTCCGAAAGGTAGGTTTATTTCCTATCGCAAAGCAAGAAAGATGATTGCCAAAGGCTGTATCTACCATTTAGTTCGGGTTCAAGATACAGAAGCAAAGTCGCCGACTCTTCAATTTGTCCAAGTAGTTAATGAGTTTCCAGATGTATTCCCGGACGAGCTTCCAGGTTTTCCACCAGAATAGGAGATTGATTTTTCCATTGCTGTGTTACCAGATACTAAGCCAATATTTATTCCTTCTTATAGAATGGCACCGGCAAAATTGAGGGAATTGAAGGAGCAGTTGAAGGATTTTCTTGAGAAATGTTTTATCAGGCCTAATACATCGTCGTGGGGAGCACCAGTGTTATTTGTGAGGACGAAAGATGGCTCCTTGTGAATATGTATCGATTATAGATAGCTGAATAAGGTGACGATAACGAACAAGTATCCACTTCTAAGAATTGATGATTTATTTGATCAGCTGCAGGGTGCCAAATGGTTCTCAAATATAGATTTGAGATCAGGGTACCACCAAGAGACATTTAAGGAGAAGGACATTCAAAAGACGGCCTTCACAATTAGATATGGTCATTTTGAGTTTCGGGTAATATCGTTCGGGTTGACTAATGCACCGGAAGTATTTATAGATTTCATGAACAGTGTATTCAGGCCTTTCCTAGATTTATTTGTGATAGTGTTTAAAGATGATACCCTGGTATATTCTCGATCTGAGGTAAAGCATGCAGAATATTTACGTACTGTCCTTAGAGTTCTTCAGGCCCAGGAGTTATATGCAAAGTTCTCTAAATGTGAGTTCTGGTTTAATTCTGTGACTTTTCTGGGGCACATTATTTCAGCTGGTGGTATTCGGGTAGATACCCAGAAAATTAAAGTTGTAAAGACTTGGCCGAGACATACAACACCTACTGAAGTTCGTAGTTTTCTAGGCTTGACATGTTATTACAGAAGATTTGTAGAAGGTTCTTCTTCTATCTCTACGGCACTGACGAAGCTGACTCAGAAAATAGCTAAGTTTCAATGAATAGATGCTTACGAGCACAGTTTTCAGTAGTTGAAGAATAGATTGACTTCAGTCCCGATTTTGACACTTCCGGAAGGATCGGAGGGATACGTCATTTATTGTAATGCTTCAGGTGTTGGACTAGGTAGTGTGTTGATGCAACATGGCAAGGTTATAGCTTATACTTCAACACAGTCGCGGAAACACGAGCAGAATTACCCGACCCATGATCTAGAGTTGGCTGCAGCGATTCATGCATTGAAGATTTGGAGGCACTATGTGTATGGCGTTCATATTAATACCTATACAGACCACAAAAGTCTCCAGTATATTTTCAAATAGAAGGAATTGAATTTACGGCAAAGGCGATGGTTAGAGTTATTGAAAGATTATGATGTTAGCATTTTGTATCATCCTGGAAAGGCAAATGTAGTAGTTGATGCCCTTAGCCATAGATATCCATAGGTGGCTTATGTGATGTCCAGCCAGAGAAAAGGGAGTTAGCTCATGATCTTCAACAGTTAGCTAACCTAGGAGTCCGATTATTGGACTCAGGAGATATGGGAGTTACTATTCAGGATTTAGCTGTCTCGTCTTTAGCACTTAAGGTGAAAGAGCGCCAGTATAAGGATCCCATGTTAGTTCATTATAGAGATACATCCCCTCAGGAAAAGAAGTGACAATTTGAGATTTCTGCAGCTATTCTCATATACCGAGGCAGACTATGTGTTCCTGATGTTGCAAGATTATGTTACCAGATCTTGGGGGAGGCTCATTGTTCCCGTTATTCTATTCATCCAGGAACGACAAAGATGTACCATGATATTAAGGAAGTTTATTGGTGGGACAGAATGAAGAAAGACATAGCAGAGTTTGTAGCCCAATGTCCTAATTGCCAACCGGTAAAGATCGAGCACCAAAAGCCCAGTGGATTATGCAAGCTATTGAGATTCTGACTTGGAAATGGGAAGTAATTAATATGGATTTCATTACAGGATTACCTCGCTCTCAGTGTAAGTACGATTCGATATGGGTAATTATGGATAGACTTACAAAATTAGCTCATTTTCGGTCTGTCTGGACTACGTACTCAGCTGAAAATTATGCAAAGCTTTATATCAAGGAGATAGTACGACTCTATGGTGTTCTGGTATCCATTATCTCCGACAGGGGTGCGCAGTTTACAGCTAACTTCTGAAAGTCCTTCCAAAAGAGTTTGGGGACTCAAGTGAGTCTTAGCACAGCCTTTCATCCCCAGACTGATGGAAAGGCCGAGCGTACTATTCAGACTCTCGAAGATATGCTAGGGGCATGTGTGTTAGACTATGGAGGTAGTTAGGATGATCATTTGTCGCTCATTGAGTTCACGTCTAACAATAGTTATCATTCCAGTATCCAAATAGCCCCGTATGAGGCTTTATATGGGCGAAAATGTAGATCACTAATTGGATGGTTCAAAATGAGAGAGACTAAGTTAGTAGGGCCAGAATTGATCCAGCAAGCGGTGGAGAAGGTCAAGCATAATCAGGACCGATTATTGACAGCCCAGAGTCGTTAGAAGTCTTATGCAAATAATCGCCAACGACACTTAGAATTCCAAGTTGATGACTAGGTATTTTTGAAGGTGTCGCCTATGAAAGGCATAATGAAATTTGGTAAGAAGCGAAAAGTTAGTCCCCGATACATTGGACCTTACAGGATTGTACACAGAGTGGGTCATGTGGCCTATAAGTTAGATCTACCTTCAGATTTAGAGTCAGTCCATTCGGTTTTCCATGTATCAATGCTTTGCAAGTGTATTGGAGATCCTTCCAGCGTTGTACCCATTGATGATGTTCAGGTTACCGAGCAATTTTCTTACGAAGAAGTCCCTATTGCAATCCTAGATAGGCAGGTTCAGAGATTAAGGACTAAAGATGTAGCTTCAGTGAAGGTCCTTTGGAGGAATAAGAATATCGATGAGATGACTAGAGAAGTTGAAGAAGATATGAGGTCCTGGAATCCACGCTTATTTCCACTTCCAGAGGAGATTCAGACAGAGACACCATTTCTTCAGGTGCGTTATACTTTATTTTTATGATTTCTTGGTCGTGTGGGGCCATTATTTTTATTGTTGTTGTGGCCCTTTGAGGCATTATATATTTTGGGTTGTTGTCACAGGATGGTAGTAGTATAGTTATAAGTTAGCCATGTGGCCCACTTAGATATGATTATGAGATATATGTTAGGAGGTGCCCGGTAGGTTAGCTCCGGATGCTCGTTATAGCCCTCCAGTTGGGTGCAAATTAACTCATAAAACTTTCAAATGGATTAAATCCCTTCCTATTTCCAAAAATTAACCACTTCACAATCTACAGATTCAACCTTTGGTTTGAGCAGCCTGTTTTAAGCAAAATAAGTTCAGTTTCACCCCTTTGCCCTTGATCTAATGATGGGATTATAAGGCTAAATGTACTCACATAGAAAACACACACCCGATAGGCTTATAGAGTATGCCATGGTACCTTTTATTTGGTGGAAAGGAATATGAACCAAATGAACTTGACTCTCCGTAATCCTCTCCCAAGGTACCTTTAAATGGCTCTTTGATGTCAAGTGGTTTTAGTTTGCTTATGAATACTTATGGCCATACAAATACTATTATTGAACCAGTCTTAGTCGAAATACTTAATAAAAATTAATACAAGTTAGTTAAACATGTGACATAACAAGGAAAAGCTTAAAACAGAACGCTTCAACCTCACAGGGAACCAAACATTACCGCTAGAGATCATTCTTTTTAACTATAGCCACTATATGTTAACCTTCAGGTCATAATATTAAAGGGTGATGCAAACAGTCTACATATAATGGAATATAAACAAGTTCATTTCAAGTTTCTCATTCTTTTCTCTTCTTTTTACCCTTCTTAACCTTAAGATCATAAAGAACCTACTTCATGAAGCTATTAAGACCATGTGAGCAATTCCAACTTCAAATTGTTGAGGAAAGAATTCTAATTAATTCTAGATGATTACATGGTGCAGGCCACATATAAAATGAAGGGGAGCGAAACGGGACACTCTATGATGAAATGCAAGGAAAGAAGACAGATTTAAATAACCAACATTAAACATCCAAATGCAGGGATGCCATAGGCCTTTCTGAAGCACATTATGTTAAAACTAAAGAGTTTAGACACCCGTAAGAGTCTATCCTAGTTTAAGCTAAACAAAATTTACTTTTTAAACTTCAAATCATTGTGCATGAACCAACTAGACCATTTTCGTTATCAAGAAAATCAAGTTTAAATGCAGATTTGTACACACAACCTCTGCCTAGTTCTAAGAAGCATCCCACAAATACAGATTCTTGTTTTATTATAAGGGGTAGTTGGGATTAAATACTAGTGTTAAGCCTTTATAAACTAATCACTCACCCAAACATAGTCCTAATAAGAAAACCTTAACATTAACAAGGGCAAAGACCTAGTTAAGCTACCATAATTAAGCATAAACATATATTGATAAAGGCAGAAAACTAATTAAACTACTATAATCAAACATAAATAAACCTTAACCAAACACAATCACAAAAAGATAATTAACACGAATACTAACTAAACAGAAAATTAAAAGAAAAAGACTATAACAAGATAAAATATTACCTTTTTTTAGCGCAACCTTGGTTGAGAATGAATTTAAAAGCCTTGTGCTTCCTCACTCCAACTCAACCACACAAAGAAAAAAAAAGATAAATCAAACTTTGAACTAGAAGACTCAACTTAGGAAGTTAAAGCCTTAAAATTTTGACTGATAGCCCTAATTTCGAGTCAAAATGCTCAAAATCTGGACTGTATATATGGCAAGGTGTTTTAAACTTTGCGATTTGGGGTTCTATTTATTAAAACCCCCAATTTGGTAAAAAACCTAGTATACCGATGTGGGAATTCAACCAATTTCTAAAAATTTTACTTCAACAAAACAACTAACGGTTGAGATTTAACCAAATTCGAACTTGAATGGTCTATCCTGAGCCACTCGTCCTCAATCCGATTGGTCCTTGAAGAATCAATGGGATTTAAGGATTGAAGAGGTTGAGAAAAAGATTAGTAATGCAAATTGTACCAGATTCAACAAGAAAAATGGAAAAGGAAAGAGAGAAATGTATTTTACCTTCCTTGGGTGGTGTTTGGTGAATTTGGGAGGAGAGAGACTCGTTCGCAATAAATGCGACCCGATTCGGCTATGCACGTATTGAGAAAATCCTGTGGGCTCTATGTTTTTGCTATTTTTGGCAAAGTGACGCGAATAGAGGTGAGAGAAGAGCGTGGCCGCACTAGGGTTGAAAAAACCCTAGTCGCTTTTGGTTGAACACCCTTTTTAGGGGTTGTTTGGTCTGTGGTGTTGTATATATATTCATGTGTAGGTGGGGCGGGTCAGTCCATAATGGACCGGACCCGGCGAAAATTAAAGGGAAAGAAACCGCCCCAGTTTTGTATATATATACATATTGTTTATATTTTGATGTATACATGCGTATATATGCTGTACTGACACTGTATTTGGGGAAAAAATTAAAATACCATGATGGCAAAATATATACATATTGTTTATATTTTGATGTATACACGCGTATATATGCTGTACTGACACCGTATTTGGGGAAAAATTTAAAATACCATGATGGAAAAATATATACATATTGTTTATATTTTGATGTATACACGCGTATATATGCTGTACTGACACTGTATTTGGGGTAAAATTTAAAATACCATGATGGCAAAAAATAAAGGGGCTTTTAACTAGTTCAAGTTTTAATCAAAGCCAAGTTAAATTCCACGAAAGAGGATAATTACTCTAATTCAGACGCTTAATCACCAAAATAAAAATACACTTATTGTTTTTACTTAATTAATTCAATTCCCTTGACTTTGTTGGGGTAGGACACTTAATGATGACTAATTGTAAATACTTAAAATAAAGGACTTTAACAATGACATGCGGTTGTTCTTTTGCCATTGTTTTGACAAATGTAATGGCGAAATGACACTAGGATAATTTTGTAAAATTGATTTGACTTGTAAAATGCATATTCTACTCCGTCTGTAACCCAGGGACTCTAAATAATTAAATAAAATTATCGGAGGTCAAATATTAGGTGTCAACAACGTTAATGACGCTACCTTGTCTGAGTACAGACTAGGCAAGACCTTAAGTAAATCTTAACAGTTCTCGTCTTAACGAAATTTTGAACCAACTTAATTTAAAAGTTTTACGCTCGTTTTACACTATGTCTTTTCTGCCGGTGATTATCTTTTGAAGGCTTTTATGTAAGGGCCTTTCTTTTATGCTTGTGAATTCGGACGTCTCCAAACAACTTCGATTTTAATTGCTTCCAACCTTTTTAGATTGTTTGAAGTCTTTACGAATTAGGCTTAGTTCACTATGACTTTAGTGCCTTCGTTTTATTTCTTCTATTTTGTGATGAGAGTCTCCAGTCAAGGGTAGCCCGTGGGCTTCAAAGATTAATTTCTCGGGAATGTTAAATGAATATTCATGCGAGTACAATTGACACAAATTATAATCGAAGAGTTCCTCTCATTTCAAACATTTTTCTAGCACAAACAATTGGGATGATTCATTTGATTTTTTCTGCCCTTACCGTAGCAAGTAAACTAGCCGGGCACGGTTCATTAGATCGTTTGGCTCTTACATCAAATCCTAGTGCAGAAGGTTCAAAAAACCTTATCAAAAAACCCACTTCGAGACAAAATCGAGCTAAGAGAAAAAGAGTGCAACAAGTGTTTTCAAACCTAAGTCTAACCTTTTGAGCTTTGTTTGGGTCTATACCTGCAAGGGCCAATTGACAAGCAACTTAAGAAATTCACAAAGGGTTAGCGATCCATACCTTAGCAATAATATCTTTTCAAGTGTGCCACATTTCAATTTGCTAGCAACTGTTGGCCATCTTCAGATTCTAGTTAGTACGAGCCTTGACCAGTTATTTCGGTTACTCTGTACGGTCCTTCCCAATTCGGACCCAACTTCCCATTGTTGGGATTCTTAGTGTGAAGGGTAACTTTTTGAAGAACTAAATCCCTAACTTGAAAGTGTCAAAGATTCATTCTTTGATTGCAATATCTTCCCATTCGTTATTTTTGCATTGTAAACGGACCAATGAATTTTTGCGAAGTTCGTCTGTTAAATCAAGCTTTACAATCATAGCCTCCTCGTTTGATTCGTCTGTAGCGTATTGGAATCTTAAGCCTGGTTCTCCGACTTCCACAGGAATTAAGTGTTACACCTCGGAAATTTCCCCGTGAACGTGCAGTGAAAAGTTGCAGAATTCTCACGTCGGCCCAGTGGTCGTAAAGTGGAAGACGGCCCGTAAAGTAGTTTACGGACCGTAAACTGCTGTCGTCCTCCAACCTTCCAAGATTTCAACTTTTTGTCAAATGTTGAAATGGTAAAATACGACTCAGTTTACGGACCGTAAATTGAAATACGGCCTGTAAACTGTGACCGTAAACCACCATGATCCCAGCAGACCATTCTGTTTCTGATATGCTTAAATACGGTTTGTTTCTGATATGCTTAAATACGGCCATGAAGGACGGACCATAAACCACTATACGGCCCGTAACCTGGGTTTACGGCCACTATACACCCCGAATATTGTTCACAAAAATTAGATTTTTAAGCTAAGTATAAGGGATCCCAAGCTCGTTTTATTTCATTTATCATCTTTCCAATTAAAGAATTCTCTAGAACACTCCAAAGCACTTCATCCACAATAATTCAAGAGAATCAAAGGAAAGCCAAGATCAACAACACATAATCCAAGAATCAAAGTGTGTGAAACTCAAGAAAAGTTCATCTTCCTCAAGAAAACCAAAGGAGGTGAGCTAGGGCTTTGGTGCTAAGAAGAGAAAATCCACTCAAGACTTGTTCAACCATCATCCAAGGTAAGTTTCATGACCATTTTATGTTGGTTAAGGTATTGGAAGGTTAAGATACCCGAATTGTAGAAGAACATAGCAAATGGGTCTTTCAAGAGTGAATAGTGTCATGAGTGAGTGCTAGTTGAAATGGATCATGAATGTTAGTGTGTTGTGAGTATTAATATGTTATAAATGACATGTAGACCATGAGATAAGTGTGATACATGGGAAAATACGATAGCGAACCCAAAACCATAAATGTGGGGGAAAATGAAGAGTAATGGTGAATCATGGCCATTGTATGTGAATGATAATTGTGATTTGCTATATTATGATTGTTATTGTGGGTGATTGGGAGTTGATATGGAATACGGGAAAAGTAGTATAAACAAAGGAAGTGCTGCCCAATTTTCTCTAGGAATAGTAGTGCGTTCTTATAGTTGGTTAACTAACGATCGTACGAATCCTCTTTTTGAAGGTAGAGGCGTGACATTGAAGGAGAATAAGCAAACGCTAAATTGCTTAAACGGAAAAGGTTTGTGAGGCTTAACTCTTCTTTCAAAAGGCATGAATCCTTCAAGCTTTCCACAAATCCTTCTATAAGATGAAGAATAAGAGTCCTTCTATATATTAAATCCCCTATGAGCATGATAGTGATGACAATGAGCTAGAGTCTAGAGACACAAGAAATTGTGGCATGATGTTCCAACAATGCTAATGATGCTATTATCGTTAACACTCGCCTTATGTTTTCTTCCCTTCAAGGCGAGGCATGATACTCATAAATGTCCATAATACAATCAGGGGTTCACGGCCTTACGTCACCCCGACATAGTATGGTTGTTTAAAGCTTAATGAATGATCTTAATGCTATTGTATGTTATGACAATAAGATGATAAGTAATGCTAACTTCTAACACTATGGGATACATGGAACACTAAGAAATGATAACATGATGCTATGGCTTGAGATGTATAATAATGATCTGTTATGATTGTTGTTGTGATGATAAGATTTCCACCGCGCCTATATGGCTGGGCATGTCACCGCTACTGCGGGCTGCGTATGATTCCACCGCGCCTATATGGCCGGGCATGTCACTGCTAATGCGGGTTGCGATGTTTACACCGAGCCGAGAGGGCCGGGCATGATCACCACTAGTGGCCGGCATATGAGGGTTACCCGAACGCGGGTAACGATACAGATTATGATGTGATGAGGCATATGATGACGTACGAGATGATGTGTAGGATGTGATAACATGGGTACTATGATTGTGTATAATGTGAAATATGATAATAATACGATTGCCTATGACATGTGTGCAGGTTATATCTTTGTCCCATGACTCATGATCTTTCTATTCTGTTTGTTTATTTCATTCCTGCCTTACATACTCAGTACAATATTCGTACTGACGTCCTTTTTCTTTGGACGATGTGTTCATGCCCACAGGTAGACAGGGAGGAGATCGTGTTCCGGATTTTTAGAGGCTGCTAGCTGACTGAAAGCCCTCCATTGTCCCGGAGGTGCCTATGATGATTCTTTTGTGTACAGTTGTAAATGTCATCTCTTAGAGGCTCGTAGATACTCGACGTGGGTTGGGTGGTTTCATGGCATGGTTATTATGTATATATATGTATATGTGTATATTATTTTGTTAGCCTAAGGGCTCGTATGTATAAAAGCATTTCGTTTCTAAATAAAAATTAATTTTATTATAAATTAAACATGAATCGGATAAATGATTGCTAAATAAGTGATGCCACGAGCGGTGCTCGGTGGTTAGCCCCGGGTACCCGTCACGACCCCTAGCTGGGTCATGACATTAAGGCCACAGCACCATACACTAGAGAAAATGGTTTTTCTCCAGTACTGAGGTCGTTCTATACGCCTAGAGTACCTCCGGAAAAACGTCTGTCCATTTGTGCTTTGACTCCTCCAAGTGCTTCCTTAGATTCTGAATAATAGTTTTATTTGTTGATTCCACTAGTCCGTTCGCCCTTGGGTGGTACGGGGTCGACAAAATCTTTTTAATCTTTAAGCCTTCGAGTAAATTATTGACCTTGCTGCCAATAAACTGACAGTCATTATCACATGTGATCTCGATTGGATTGTCGAATCGACAGATGATGTGATCCCAGATGAAGTCGATGACCTGCTTTTCTCTAACTTTCTCAAAGGCATGCGCTTCAACCCATTTAGAGAAATAGTCAGTTATAAACAAAATGAATCGTACCTTACCAAGAGCCCAAGGCAAAGGTCCAACAATATTCATTCTCCATTTCATGAACGTCAATGGGATAGGACGGGGTGCATCAGTTCCCCCGATTGGTGTATCATCGGTACATGTCACTGGCATTCGTCGCACTTTCAAATGAAATTCTTTGTATCTTCTTCCATCTGATTCCAGTAATAATTGGCCCTGATCAGCTTCCGGACCAATGACTCTGCTCCCGAATAATTGCCACAAGTCCCCTCGTGGACTTCGCGCATCATATAATCTATTTCTCCAGGCCCTAAACATCTAGCCAAAGGATCGTAGAAAGTTCGACAATATAATTGTCCGTCGATCAAGCAAAATCTCATCGCTTTGGTCTGAAGAGCTCTGGACTCCTTAGGATCCAATGGAAGCTTCCCATGTTGGAGATAGTTTATATACTTGTTGTGCCAGTCCCAAGTTAGAGTTGTTGTATTTACCTCGGCGTGACTGTTCTCTACCGAAGAGTTCATCAACTGAATGACCATATTGGAGTTAAATTCCTCCGCTCCTACTGACGAACCCAAGTTGGCCAATGCATCTGCGTCATTATTTTGTTCTCTTGGTACATGATGCATAGCCCATTCCATGAATCGGTGTAAAATCACTTGAATTTTGTCCAAGTACCTCTTTATCCTTTCGTCTTTTACTTCGAAAACCTCGTTGACTTGGTTCACGACAAGGAGTGAGTCACATTTTGCTTCAATGACTTCATCTTCCAAACTCTTGGCGAGCTCCAAACCTGCAATCATAGCCTCATATTCAGCTTTATTGTTAGTCAATTTTAAGGTTCTTATTGATTCTCGAATAATATCGATAGTGGGAGCCTTAAGTACGATTCCCAGTGACCCTTCACATTCACTTTCCTTCGTGTATAAGGTCCAGACCCTCAAAGCTTTTCCCGAGGCTAGTAAAAGTTCTTTTTCCACCTCGAGAACCATCACGGGCGTAAAGTCCGCTACGACGTCTGCTAAAATCTGAGACTTTATAGCCGTCCTTAGTTTGTAATCAATATTGTAGCCACTAATTTATACCGCCCATTTTTCTAACCTACCAGATAATTGCATGACATTTTTTAACAGTTATGGGGTTACTACGCATATAAGATGATATTGAAAATAAGGTTTCAGCTTTCTAGATGCACTTATCAAAGCTAGAACTGATTTTTCTAACTGGGGGTGTAACACCCCAAAAGTTTTTTTTTAGCGAATACTTGAATTTTCGATTTATCATATCTTGATAGTAAGGGTATATTTTACTTCGCACTTCCTGAATGTGAACTTGACGATATTTGAAACTTGTTTGAAGTGTTATGGTGTAGTTATATAAACTATTCCTACTATGATTATCTTAGTAAATTTATTAAATGGATTAGATATTTATAAAAGTAGGCAGCCCCTTTTTATTTTATTTTATTTTATTTTATTTTCATCCTTATCTTACTAAGTAAGATATATACCCTTTTGGCTCTTATCCTCTCCACCACCCCCTCCAATTTCGTTTTCTCCAAGGAAACAAGACACTAAAACCTCTCCTCTCATAATATTCATCCTCTAAATCAATCATCAAGACTTGCTTTGGTTGAGCCCCAAGAAACTCCACACGGTTGAGGTAAGTTACAAACCTGTTTTTGGACTGCACTGATGTTAGTGTTTTTAGCATAATTCCTTGTATAAAGCTTAGTTTAAAGTGATTCAAGATGTTCTAGAAAGCTATTTAATAGCCCTAAAACTTTAGTTCAGGCTCCAAAACCCAGTTTGGCTTGTGTTTACTCGAAAAGGGGTGATGAAGTACAGGGCAGGTGCTGCCCAGATTTCTGTTTTGCAAACCCTACATGTACTGCTGTTAGTATTTTGAGCATATCTTTTTGTACAAAACTGCTATAGGAGTGATTCGAATTTCTCTGAAACCCGAAGACACATATCTACAACTTTCATTAAGGCCACAAAGTCTATTTTTGCTGTTTACCCCTTTGAAACTGAGCGACAGTACAAAACAGTAGTACTGTCCAGAATTCCTGTTTTGATAGTTTAGGCTGATCTTCACTGATTTCATGTTTATTTTCGACGTGCTGAAACTATTGAACTTAAGTAGATATTTGATTGTTTATTTAAGGTATATATGCACTTGTAAAAGCTAAGAGGAATTGTTTGACGAAGTGGACTTTGGTTGTTCTATTGCGTAGACGATTTGAACTCCTCGAGTTGTGGTAGAACTTGTTGTGTGGTAAAACGCCAAGGTTTGTGTATAAACCTAAACTTGGAATATCTTTATTTTCTGGAAGTTTGAAGTATCTTGATGGGTTGTTTCCTTACCCCTCATCTTATATCATTGTATGGTTATTATCTCAAGTATTGCAAAACTTTCGCTAAATCGCCCACTTGTACGAATTGCTTGATCATTTTGCATCCTTGTTGGGGCTTTTTGCTTCTTGTTGGGGCTCTTTCCTTCTTGTTGCGGTGACTTTTTCATCGATATCGGCATGCCTCTCGATTCAGATCTTTCCCATCTTGACTTCGGATTTACATTTCGTCTTGATGATGGATTTTCATCCATTTTCGAGTACGAGTGGAAAGCCACTTTCAACGTGGCTCTTGATTCTCTTGACTATTGGGTGACGACCCTTCTAGATTTGGGGCTTCGGTCCATCTTGATATTGATTTTGCTTGGTGTGATGGCATGACGTACATATTGGGCGAAATTGGTTAACTGACATACTCTCTTGAATTGAAGTATAAGCTTTCTTGATACTTGAACCTTCGAATATTGATTTCGACATTTGGAAACTCTTCAAGGTTTTGATATTTGATACTTTGATAAACTTGTTTACTTGATTTATTGTTATCTTATTGAGCTACCTATGACGGACAAGGGGATTGGAGAATCTAATGGCTCCAAGCCCAAAGTTTATACACCACTAAGCTTTATGCTTAGCGATAGTTGTTTTCTATCGTAGGTAATGTACGGGAAGAGATTTGAAGATGGCCATTTGGAGTAGACTTTCTGGGAGCCTTAGTGAAGATCACATTTGCATATGCATCAAGGTCTTATAAAATTTTAGGGAATTGTACATGATCCATATGTGACACTTATGTATGAAATTTTGGAGGCTTGTTGGATACAAGACAATATGCTTGTAACTTGAACTTGGTGACTTGTTTTGCTATTTTAGGGTGTGCTTCCAACCCAGGCCATGCCATGTATTGGGTTTACATTTTTCCTTGTAATTATGTACAAAGGAAGATACTAGTTTTTGTGATAATCGCAAGTTTAAGTTTCGTGTATCTTATGGACCCGCAGTGGTGTTGATTTGAAATATAAATTTCAAAATGAAGTTTCTTAAATGTGTTGACTATTTGAGAAGGGAATTACCTTTTTAAATTGATATTCCATCTGAGAAATTTTTCGAAGGGTACAATGGAAAAAAAATGTCTCACTTTCAACCCTTTTTCACACGGGCCTATTTCCGCTATTAAATATTTTTGTGAATATCTTTTGGTATAAATTTGTTCTAAACGTTGTAAGTGTGAAATTAGCTTTTGTTTCGTAAGTGGTATCCTCCCAAAGGGGATACTACAGGGAGTATCTAGTTTCTGCATCCCTTAAGGATCTGCTTACATAGAAAATTGGAAATTGCGTACCTTCTTATTCTCGAACCAAAATGCCACTTACCGTAACCTCGGATACTGCCAAGTGCAAAACAATTGTTCTTCTGCCTTTGGTGTATGCAGAAAGGGTGGGCTCGACAAATATTGCTTCAATTCTTCCAAAGCTCATTGACGCTCTGGTGTCAACACGAAGTCATTTTTCTTTTTCAGCAGTGAAAAGAACTGATGACTTTTGTCCGAAGACCGAGAGATGAACTTGCTCAAAGTTGTGATCCTCCCGGTTAACCTTTGCACTGTTTTTACATTATGGATCACTGCGATGTCTTCAATCGCCTTTATTTTGTCCAAGTTGATTTCTATTCCTGGGTTTGACACCATGAAACCCAAGAACTTGCCCGAGCCTAGTCTGAAGGCTCATTTCTCTGGATTCAACGTCATGTTGTATTTACGAAGTACACCATGCTTTAAATGGTCCTCTGTTTCCAGGAACATAACTAGCATGTCATCAATATAAACTTCCATTCCCTATTTGTTCTTCAAATATCCAGTTAACTAGGCATTGAAAAGTTGCTTCAGCATTTTTTAGTCCGAATGGCATTACATTGTAGGAATATGTGCCATATCTAGTTACAAAAGAAGTTCTCTCTTTGTCCTCTGGATCCATCCGAATCGAGTTGCATCCGGAGTAAGCGTCAAGAAAACTTAACAATTCATGCCCTGTCGTCTCATTAATCATTCAATCAATGTGGGGCAAAGGAAACAAATCCTTCGGGCATGATTTATTTAAATCTTTATAATCTACACACATTTTGAATTTATTACCTTTCTTAGGCACAACTACTATGTTGGCTAACCAGTTCGGGTATCTGACTTCCCGATGGAACCTATTTTTAAAAGTTTGGTTACCTCTTCTTTGATGAGCTTATGTTTAACTTCGGCCATTGGTCTCATTTTCTACTTCACTGGGGGGAAATTTTGATCAAGACTTAGCTTGTGAGTCGTCACCTCCGGTGGAATACCTATCATGTCTAAATGGGACCATACAAAACAAATAATGTTAGCTTGAAGAAATTTAATTAATTTATGCCTGAGCTCCGGGGTTAGCCCCGTGCCCAGCTGTACCTTTTTGTCTGGCATATGTACGAACAAGATGATTTGTTCTAATTCCTCCACAGTAGATGTTACACCTTGGAAATTTTGCGTCGTTTGCATTATAAGTAAACTAACGCAAGCCTAAAGTGGATATGAATCCCTTTTAAGGTTAACGAGAATATCCAATAATTTTAAATATGTACCTTAAGGTTTCGAAGTTAAATGAATCGGCGGAAGTAAGTTCGTTGAAGGCTAGGATTGGTGCCATGTTTTTGGGAGGATTTCGTGTCATTTGAGCTATACATTGGTTATCATTACCTTGATGGGGAGTTATAGGGCTCCTTAGATAGTTAATGAAGTTTTATACAAGTGTCAAGAAGGTTCCATAAGGATTGGCGGTCAAACGAATCGAAAAGAACACGTTTTTGCGAAAATCGGAGTTTGTGGACCAGTATGCGGCCGCAAACTAAGTTTGAGGTGCAGCATACTAAGTTTGAGGTGCAGCATACTGGCCGCAAACTTGCCATTTTGGCTAAGCCTACTGCCCAGCACCACCCCTATATTGTGGAGGGAGTATGCGGTCGCATATTGAGTATGTGGTGCCGCATACTCCCCGCAGCATGGGGCGGTGGGCGGTTTTCAGCCCTTTTTAATGTCTAAAAGATCCCATTTTTCACATTCAACTTTCCACACTTCTCTCCCCACATTATTAGAGAGTTTTTACAGGTTTTACAATATTCCAAAACCCTCCACACCATCAAAAGAGAAGATCAAACTCCAAAACCCCAAGATAATCCATGAAAGATGATTATCTTTGCTTCTAATCAATGTTGTGATGAACTTGGTCTTGGAAGGAGTTGAGTAAGGTGAATTTCTTCTACTGCAAGGTATGTTCTTCATCTTATTTATATGATTGAGTTGGTTTAAAAGGTTTAGCAAGTCTTGGGGAGGACAGAATCATGGTAGAGAAGTCATAAAGTATTGAATTGAAGTTGAAGATTATGAGTTGAACTTGAAAGTGGATTTTGAATTGATTTAATATTAATATGAATATAATTCCTCGTCTATGGTATTGTTGATGTTGTTATTATTGATTAGGAATTGTTTTGGAATTTTGTGGAAGTCGATAAAATAGGGGAAGTGCTGCCCAAATTCTGTTAGCTCGTTAATTACTCTAGTTTTAACTTAAGAGTGTTTTCAAGATTTAACTCTAGAACGAATCATCTTGAATGTAGATTTTCGAGCTTGGAAAGAGAACATTAAGTAGTTAAGGAGACGAAAGTTATGTTAAGTCTAACCCATTCTTTCTTAAGGCATGATTCCTTTGTTGTGAACCTACTCATGATATCCATAATGTCTAATTTTCTAAAAATGCTAGAAGCTTATGATTCTCAAGGTTCTTATGATGTTGTTGATAAATGTCCTCCATGATGATGATTCCATTTCTAGAGATACCAAAGCTTATAGTTCTTGATGTTCTCATGATATTATTGAATTTGTTACATGATTGTTATCTTGTGCATTGTTGTTGATCTCATCTTATGGTAATTGTTCTTCCAAGGTTAGATAAAGCGATAATGAGGATTGCATAATGGCAATTGAAGGTTTACCGACCTTACGTCACTCCGATAAGAGTTATAGCTTTCATTTGGGCTCTCATGCATGCTTTATATATATGTACGTATTTTCTCACACCGAGGTGCACTATAGTCGGTCGGGTAAGGCATGTAGATGTGCACACCACTGCAGTGGGTATGTTATAATGTTACCCTGGACGCAGAATGATATGATATATGGATCGGGTTGCACGTTCCGCAACACTAACCCTTATATTATATATGTATGTATGAAAATATTTTTTGAAAAAAAAAAAAAGCTAACCATATATGACATCCACCTTAAGAGGCATTCAGATATACAGGTTATCTATCTTATCTCATATTTTTTGTCATATCCTTATTATGTTGTTATTCATGCCTTAGATACTCAGTACATCATTCGTACTGACGTCCTTTTGCTTGTGGACGTTGCGTTCATGCCCGTAGGTAGGCAGGGAGACGGATCAGACCCCTAGGTTTCTTCATCAGCAATTACATAGGAGCACTCCATTTTCTTCGGAGTTGCAGTTTAGTGGTATTATTCTTTTGTGTACATATATGAGTATGGCGGGGTCCTGTCCCGTCTTTATGATGTTATGCACTCCATATAGAGGCTCATAGAAAAATGTATATAGTTAGATGCTCTATAACCTCATCGATTCATATTTTTATATCATTTTTAGCAGCCTCGTTGGCTTGTGCCTATTAACAAAGTTGATGGTGATTATATTGACGTGCACATAATTAATGAACTTGTGTCTCTTCCAATTTGTGGTAATTATGAGTTAGCCATGTGGCTCACCTAGATATGATTATGAGATGGATGTTAGAAGGTGCTTGGTAGGTTATCTCTGGGTGCCCGTCGCGGCCCTCTGGTTGGGTCATGACAGTAGATTTGGTTGCGTCTGAATCATCCGGCAGCATGAACGACTTGGGAACGCCTAAGTCATCTTCCTCAGTGTTTGTGTTATGTCCCGTGTTCTCGTATAATTGGAAATCGAGAAATAATTACGACTTGTGTGTTATAAGGAAATATTTTGATTTTGGTGAATATGACTAGGTTGGTTATGGAATCATTGATGTTAAGACATCGGGGAAGGCCGAGGGTAAATTTGGAATTTCGGAAATTAGTTTCGGGAACTACAAAACGGGACGTTTAATGAATTGGGCCAAGAAAAATATAAAACAAAATTGAGGCCCAAAGCTTGGAGGTGGCCGGCCATAGCAAGGTCCAAGCCCATTTTATTAAAGTCATGTGATGTGCACATGACCAATACTATGGATATATATCAAGTCTTAACTTAGTAATTATCAAGAACAAAAGAAAATCAAAGAACACCACAAAATAGGCATTCGGCCGAACCAAGAAATAGAGAGAAAGAAAAATTGTGCTAGCTTGTGTTGTGATCCAAAGACCTTGATTTTTGCATAGTTGTGAAGTGCTCAAGACCCTCTTCAACGGGGTACAATTTGTTTGGCACAAGAACCACGTTTGCGGCAAGTCGGGTTTTCAAGAAAAGGTGAGAATTCTTCCACTTTAATGTTATGGAATTGATGTGAATGTGTTAAGGATTGAAAATAGACGAGAATCCCGTAACCTTGATGTGTGGATGAAGCCGTGAGTGTGTGTGTATTATGCATTGTGGCCGTGAGCCCTAGGAGGGAGAAAGAATATGAATTTGATCTTGTTTAGTTTGTTTAATGCGTCGTTGTGACCTTTATGTCGTAAATGAACGTTTAAAGAATTGAATTGGCGTTGGAAAAGGATTCCGGATCATTACGGGAAAGTGTATACCTTTTGTATATTTGCGTATATCATTGTATATCTTTGATGCTAAAGACTTTAAATATGACTTATGGTTGATGTTAATGAATTCGGAATGAAACAATGAAAGTTAGAATGTTCGTCGTAAATTTTTGACGTTTTGAGTAAAGTATGGAAAGTAGTGAACTTTGGGAAGTTTGTATATGGTTTGGAACCTATTTGAGATGTGATTGAATAATCTTGAATGATTGAATGAATACAATAATGTGGATATAGATTTGGAATTTTGAAGCTTGAATGAAAAGTTGCCAACTTATGTAATAAGGTAGAATTTTGAAGTTAGTATGGTTTGAATATGATTTGTGTTGTTTGATGATGTGTGGGCTGTTGTTGTCGATGTATTTTGAGCCGAGCCAAGTCTCGGGGGTGTTAGATTTATAGGGGAAATGCTGCCGAAATTTCGGTAGACAAAAATCAAGTTAATGGGAACTTTAAGCCTAAGAGTCTCAAATTGGTAACTTTGACCATTTGCAGATTTCGGACGAAACGGGAGTTGATTTTAAGGAGAGCATAAGACGTCTATAAGGTATGTAAAGCTTCCCACTTCTTCGTTTGGCATGTCTTAGTATGTTAGGTGAATATTGGAACCTCCGGAGCATTTCTGCTCCTCGAAACCCGATCAACAGAAAAGTTACTATTCATTCAATTCAATTGAAGCCTAAGGGCTCTATTTTGGCTAGAATGCCACCAATCGCCCGAAACCTATCAAAATGTGATCGGGTCACTTGATAATGATTATGTATGACCTTTTGGCCTATAAATGTTCGTAAACTATGTTCGCCACCTCAATTTGACTCGAGGTGGGCCCGCTAACCCCGAGACGCCCTGTTTGTCCTATCGGGCTCTCCTTTTGAATAAAGTTCGATATGACCCCTTTGATTTCGAAACGTTCCTCTATGAGATATGCTTCGATTACTATGATATGTTAAATTACGCTTTTGAGTTATATGCACTACTTTGAAAACGTTTTGTGGAATGAACATTCGTACCAACTAACGATTTGACTATTTTTGGGTTTATGAAGGGATATATGAACTCATTATGTTTTGAAAGGCTATTTTGAAATATGTATTGCATTTGTTTACTCACGACTCCGCTCGTGCCCTATTATGACTTCGTTCACCGGTTCCCGGGCCGGTTATGATTCGTGCGCCTTATGATAATTCGGCCGTATGCTGTGTTGCGGTTCCCGAGGCTTCGCCATAGGGCCGGGTTCCGTTTGGAGTTATGTTGTGATATGGCTCGTGATGCGATACGCTCACCTATGTTTGTGTTTGTGATCGGGGATGTACGGAGATTTGAAACCTTCTGGTGTTATGCTGTGTGTGGTGCTAGCGTCGGAGTGGCGACCACGTTCTTAAGCGTTTGCATGATTTCGTTTGCATTATGTATACGTATATGATTTTGATACGGATTTTGACATACTGATTTGTACTCCACTTTGTCATCTGATTTGCTTTCGGTTTTGGCCCATATTTCTGTACTCCGTGCTTTACATACTCAGTACATATTTCGTACTGACCCCTTTTCTCCGGGGGCTGCGTTTCATGCCCGCAGGTGCAGATATTGGTGATCCTCCACTGTAGGCTTCACTCTTTGCTACTTCGGAGTACTCCTTCTTGACTCGGAGTCCACTTTTGGTACAGACTCCCTTTTGCTATGTATATTCTGTACATTTGACTATTTGGGTACGGCGGGGCCCTGTCTCGCCATATGTCTTTGTTTTGAGTTCGTAGAGGCCTGTAGTCATATATGTGGGGCGAGGGTCCTATATATGTTTGTCTGATTTTGTTTTTCTAGTCTTAAAGAGGTCCGTTTGTTTTGATGGCCCTGAATGGCCCTTATGCTTATATTTGCATTTTTGACCGGCGATGTCTATTCCGCCGCTCAGTTTGGATCCGATATGACATTTTGATTTGTAAAACCGCTTAAGACATATTTTGATATAAACTATGTTTGATATGACTTTTATGAAATTCTTAAATAAGTTTGGATTTGGCAATGAATATGTAATTTGGTCTGGGTACCCAAGTAGGGTGCCAGTCGCGGCCCACGGGGCTGGGTCGTGACAGTTTGTCGCTTCTTACTCTTTCCTCGGGCTGTTTGGGCGCGAGTCATGTGATTTCTATTTAGCATCTTTGTCTCTTACTGGCTCTTCTATGGACTTTGAGGGTAGTGCCTTTGGTGTCGAGCTGCTTCTCCAACTGCAAATATCTCTCTGGCCACTGGTTGCTCCCCATGAACTGTTTTCACCCCCTCCGGGGTTGGAAATTTCAATATTTGGTGTAACGTCGAGGGTACTGCCCTCATGTCATGCACCCAAGGTCTACCAAGGAATGCATTGTATCTCATCTCTCCTTCGATGATGTAGAACTTCATTTGCCGAACTGTCCCGGCGGTATTCACCAGTAGTGTGATTTCCTCCTTCGTAGTTTCACATGCCATGTTGAACCCGTTGAGAATCCAGGCTGCCTGCAATAATTTGGTCCAACAGCCCCAACTGCTCTACCACTTTTCAACTGATAATATCGGCTGAACTACCTGGATCAATCAAAATACGCTTAACATGATATTTATAAATAAGGACAGAAATTATCGAAGCATCATTGTGGGGTTAAATGATGCCCTCTGCATCTTCATCACTGAAAGAGATGGACCCCTTCAGTACGTAATCCCTAGTTCTTTTTTTCCCGAGTGATCGAGACCTTTGTCCTCTTCATCATCGGACCTCGAGGAATTTTTGCCCCGCCGATAATCATATTGATCATGTGTTGGGTTCCACTGGTTCGAACTGCTTATTTGCTTCCCTGCTTTTGTAATTTCCTTTGGCCCGGTCACTTAAGAATTTGTGCAAGTGCCCGTTCTTCAACAGTCGAGCTACTTTATCCCTTAGTTGCTGACAATCCTCAGTCTGATAGCCATGAGTACCGTGGTACTCGCACACCACATTCAAATCTCTTTAAGCAGGATCGAACCGAACAGCCTTATCCATCTCGTGTCCTTAATTCGTAGAATCAACATTGACATTGTACTCGAACAACTTCGGGATCTTGCCACTGCTAGACGACCCATTGGTATCATTCCTAAATTGCAAACCTTAGTTACCTGAACCGTAATTATTTCGCCTACCAATCCTGACCAAGTGATGTTTGTGACCACTTTTTCCTTTGTCCATCCTAAAGTTGGACCTTTTCGACTGACTGTATGGCTGGTATCTATCCTTTGATAGCTTCGCCTCTGTCTCGACCACCCTTTTCGGTCTATTTGCATTTATGCTTTAGGTTACCAAACCCGATGGAAGCTCGAGTTGATCATCCTCCACTTGAATTTTGGACTCGTATCTGTTGTGGACATCGGCCCATGTCACCGCCTAGTATTCTAGCAAGTTATCCTTTAGAACGAGGCGACGAAACTCCGAGGGTTTAGCTCCTTGGTGAAAGCTTGTGCTTCCCATTCCTCCGGAATTGGGGGCAAAAGCATTTGTTCCTTTTGGAATCTCGATACAAACTCTTGTAGTAATTTATTTTCCTTTTGGGAGATTTTGAACATATCGGCGTTCCTTGCTTGAACCTTCCAAGCTCTAGCATGAGCCTTTATAAAAGTATCTGCAAGCATTTCAAACGAGTTAACAGAATGTTCAAGAAGCATAGAATACCATGTCATTGCCCCTTTGGATAATGTTTCGCCGAACTTCCTTAGTAGCAGCAATTTAATTTCTTCCTCTTCGAGATCATTGCCTTTTATGGCACAAGTATAGGAAGTCACGTGTTCTTATGGATCCGTTGTTCCATCGTACATAGGAATTTCCAGCATCTTAAACCTCTTTGGCATTAACTTCGGAGCCACGCTCGGAGGGTAACACCTTTAACGGTGCCGATTGGAATCTGGCCCTCTTAAGATCGGTGGGGCCTCGGGGATCTGGTCTACTCGTGAATTATAAATTTCCACCTTTTTCTCATCGGTGTCGATCCGTTTGGCAAGTGGTTGAAGCCTTTTCAGGACTTCGGTCGACCCATTAGAGCCCGATCCATTGTCGTAATCAGCGACTTAATCATTCCTGCAGATCGATTTTGCCGATTTGGCTCGGTCCCTCCACACTTGCGCTACTGTTCTTCTTTTGGAGTTGAGCTATAATCACCCGTTGTTCCTGTAACATATCAAAAATTAAGGGTAAGGTAATTTCTTCTCCTATATCACCCGGTGGGAGCTCGAGTTGATCATCCTCCACTTGAATTTTGGACTCGTATCTGTTGTGGACATCGGCCCATGTCACCGCCTCGTATTCTAACAAGTTATCCTTTAGAACGAGGCGGCGGAACTCCGAGGCTTTAGCTCCTTGGTGAAAGCTTGCGCTGCCCATTCCTCCGGAATTGGGGGCAAAAGCATTCGTTCCTTTTGGAATCTCAATACAAACTCTCATAGTAATTTATTTTCCTTTTGGGTGATTTTGAATATATCGGCGTTCCTTGCTTGAACCTTCCAAGCTCTAGCATGAGCCTTTATAAAAGTATCTGCAAGTATTTCAAACGAGTTAACAGAATGTTCAGGAAGCATAGAATACCATGTCATTTCCCCTTTGGATAATGTTTCGCCGAACTTCCTTAGTAGCAGCAATTTAATTTCATCCTCTTCGAGATCATTGCCTTTTATGGCACAAGTATAGAAAGTCACGTGTTCTTGTGGATCCGTTGTTCCATCGTACTTAGGAATGTCCGGCATCTTAAACCTCTTTGGCATCAACTTCGGGGCCACACTCGGAGGGTAACACCTTTGACTGTGCCGCTTGGAATCCGGCCCTTTTAAGATCGGTGGGGCCTCGGGGATCTGGTCCACTCGTGAATTATAAGTTTCCACCTTTTTCTCATTAGTGTCGATTCCATTTGGGCAGTGCTTCAAGCATTTTCAGGACTTCGGACGACCCATTGGAGCCCGATCCATTGTCGTAATTAGCGACTTGATCATTCCTGCAGACCGGTTTTCCGATTTGGCTCGGTCCATCCACACTTGCGCTGCTGTTCTTCTTTTGGAGTTGAGCTATAGTCTCCCATATCACCCAGTGTCTTTCGCACAGAAGCACGCAGTGAAATCACGAGGTTATTGTTGTTAAATGGATCATCAAGCTAACTGTCGTCGACATTCAGGTTGACAGCGTCATTCGAATTGATAGCATTATGATCAACAGGGTGAACGCCATTTGGATCTTGGGGTAACTCGTCGACCGACACCCTGTTATTGTTGTTTTCGACGTGGTGACCTGGTTCACCATTACTGTTCAAGTGAATTGACTGGCTGTTGTTTGACATTTTGAGGTTAACCTGAAATCACAAACTTCAAGAGAACAAGTGAAAGTATGGTTGTAAACAAATCACCACTATTATCTTTAGCCCCAAGTGGGCGCCAAACTGTTTACCCCTAAAAAGGTAACAATTGAATTTATACGCGGTTTAAAGGATACATAGTTTGATTAGCTGTTAACGTAATGAAATAAGAAATAACAATCAGTTGAATATAGCAAATAAAGAGAGTAATAACCTATTTCGTGTATGACTTCACTGCAAAATTGGTCTGGCCAGGAGTATAGTGCTACGAACCTGAGCTAAATTAAAAGAGAGCGTAAGCTTTTTTGAAGAGGTAATACAGAGTAAATATATGTGTAAGCGTAAAGAAATTAGAGAGCTAAAATAAGAGGGTTTCACCCCCATTTATAGTTACAAGAATGAGCTTCTCCTTAAACCCTAAAAGCCTGATAAAACCCTAATACTAAAGACGGCGCCTCCACAGCTATTCGAGTAACGGACGGCGTAACGGGAGGTGAGAAATCAGGCTCGTAACGGATTTCTCGCATGTGTTGACTGGCTTATCTTCGGTCTCTGGTGTCACTTCGGCTTCTGTTGTCTCTTCGGCTTCTGGTGTCTCTTCGATTGTGAGCATCGACACGTCGGGCATTAATTCATCCGAACCACCAAACTCAATCCAACGCCACATCTCTCGGCGTTCATATTTTACTCCGACCTCTCATGGCACTTTACACCAGTTTTTACCGTATACAAAACTATTTATAAAGTAGTCCAGTGCAAAATTTACTCTTGTCACCTTATTGGTAGTTGGAGTCCTAGTAGATGGTCCCAAAAGTTCTAAAATTTTCTATGCAGATTGGTTGGATGCAGGGGTAGATTTAGATCATTGTATGGTACATTCGCGTGGATTCGATATTTGTATTGAAAAATCCAATAAATATGTAAGAACTACAACCTAAGAACTCATTAACAAAGTGTGTTGTTGTTCTTATGCCAGAGAAGGAACCTTTTAAGCTCTGCTTCTTCTCGGGTCAGGGATTCGAGTTTAGTAGGACATTACAATACAAAGAAATCACATCATAAAAGTATGAAGAGTATACCTAGCCGTATGGGTCCGATAATTTTGCATAAATAATCAGTAAGAAAAAGGTGTCCAAAAGAAATGACTTGACGCTACTACTGTTCAATCTTTTTGAAACATTTTACTGTCAATTCCATCAAGATATGACAGAAATTTAAATAGCGAGTATTAATCAGTAAGTACATCGATCTCCTCAATTATTAGTGCGGCCAAATTAATATTACGCCTTTTGTGCCACTATAATCTTTTAAAGTTAGTGGTGATTATTAGTTTCCATACATATACCCAACGGACGTTTCATTTTCTCTGCCAATTTGAGTATACACACGTTAACAATGCAACAGAAAAGGAAAAATATTCCATCAAGTTTGAGTTTTGGAAAATGGAAAAATTGTTGGTGAAAAGCGTTTTTTTCCTTTATGAAATCTATTTTGTATTAAATTATTCGTGCTAGTGGGTTCTGAATTCTAGTTGATTATAAAAAATAAAAAGGGGAAGAATAAGTCCGTGTTCATTTTTGTTCTCCATAATTTTATTGCATTTCTACTTTAAAATTAGGAAACAATTTGGCACACGACTTGGCTTTATGTCCAAGCAATGAAAAAACAAAGTGTGCCATTACTCAGTGATTGGCAATGGAAGTTTGAATTTAAATTTTGATTCTTCAAGAAAAAAATATTACTAAGCTAGGTCCTGTAGAAAAGTAAAATCAAGGATCTATCTTTACAGACTTTACTAGACCCTTCAATGTTCTCGTTGGAATTTAGTGTATATATTGTATCGAATCGACAAATGTAAAGAGAATTGAGGTTTCACCTCATTTTTAAATTTTACCCCTATATAGGGGTTAATTTTGATCTAGTTCCCCTATATTTTTGTATATATTTTATATATGTTCTAATAAAACTCCATCATCATGTGGTGTTTATCTAAAGGGATCTTAACATATTTAGGTAGGTGGCTATAAAAAATTTCACCCACTTAGCCATAATCGTTTGTAGTTGTTGCTGATGTATCCTACTATAAAGGGATTATAATAAGTATATAATATATACATACTAATTATACACAGATATACAGTGATTATACTGACCAAAATTTGGAGAGAGAAAAAAGTGTAACTAATAGGATTATTTTTTATTGTGGACTTCGTTATGAGGTTGTGTAGTGTACAAATCACTTACAAAGAAATCCTAAATATAACAATAGAAAATAAGTACTAGAGTAGATATTTTAGGGTTTGCTTTTATAGATACTAGTGGAATGTTCAAATATGGATTTAGCTAGGGTCACACTATATGAAGTCAGAGAAATTAGGGTTTCTTTTTTTTTAAGAAATTAGGGTTAATAGCAATTTGACTGAGTTGATGAGCTCCCAATAAGAAAAAGCCAGTCAGAACAAGCATAAATTAGGTTGTCTTTTAGTGAACATAGCGAAAAGTACATGTACCTGCCACTACTTTGAACACTCCCAGTCCAAACAGAAAGCTCACGGGTTTAATCAAACCCAGCACTAGCTCTTCAATACCTAGGTTTTTTTTTTCAGACCTAATGAATCTACTCTTCTATTTGTCCATAAATGTGTGCCTTTGATTTGTTATAGATAGAGGGGCAGCAACAAATACCCGGTGAAATTCCACAAGTAGGGTCTGAAGAAATAATGATAATTGAATCGTACGTGAATTGAACTCGCAACTTTATGATTTCGAGTTAGACGTGCTAACATTGCGTCAAGGATCCACTTGGATAAAAAGATAGATGCAACACGAGGACTTTCCAGAGATAATCACCCATCCTAGACAGAGGGGAAACCAGTAATTATTTCCATCAATTTCATTGTTGGGCAATAATTATTTCCATCACTTTCACTGTTTATAAATTAGGGGAAGTTTGAAAATGATCATCAGAACAATTACGTTTAGTAGATATTCTCCAAAGCCAAAAATCAATAAAAGGCGTTTCGTTCAGTATGAAATAGGTTAAAGAAGGGCAAAGTACTACTATACATATGTACCCCCACCGAGTTCGAATTAAGTGGTCCTATTAATTGGTGCGGTTACCTTGAGTCCAATGTTTGTTAGAAGTCATTTAGTCTAGTTATGATAGATTTATATAGGAAATGAAGAGAACATCAAATGCTAGGAACACGATTTTTTTTGTTTTTGTTATTATGCTAGTACTAGTAATAATAATTACGCTTATTAATTTTATTGTTTGCCGTTTTTCAATTAAGGTGTACTTAAATGGAGTAGTCAACAAAGTTTTCCTAACTTGTTTGTGATTGAGACACGGTTCTAACTTGCTTGTTATTGAGGCTATGGTTGTCTCTCTCAGCTATTTAAAGTTCCTACGAGCTTGTCTTTAGAACACATTCTAAGTTTAGCAATCCTAGCTCCAAGAAAGAAAGAAAAAAAAGATTAGAAAGAAAGCTTCATCAAGATCCATTCTTTGTATGTGAAAGACAAAACCCTCTAATGCATGGAACTTTTGTGCAATTGTAGAGAGTAGTAATTACTTGCTCTAAAAAGCTTTTTGTTTCTTCAATATTTTAGTCAAAATATATTCCACAACCCTAATTAAATTTGCTTTGACCGAAATGTTCCCTGCCAGTAATAGTAGTACTGGGAACCCTGTTCCTCAGTACACTTCCTCTTCCTTTCATAGCTCTTCACCCTTTCTTGGCCTCAATGGAAACCAAATTCTCCTTCATCAATATTACCAAAATCAGTTCTCTAGCCACTACCTGGCAAAGAACACGGGATTCTCAGCAAACAATATTATCAACTGTCCAAATAACAATCAAGATCATTGTGACAATTCCTTCAGGTCATTTCCCATCAAGAAGAAAATCAAGAAAAAAGAGAGGTGTAGTAAGATTTTGACGGCTCAAGGTCCAAGGGATCGGAGAGTAAGACTCTCCATTGGTATTGCTCGAAAGTTCTTTGATCTTCAAGAAATGCTAGGTTTTGACAAACCAAGCAAAACAATGGATTGGCTATTCACAAACTCCAAACTAGCCATTGAGGAGTTGACTAATTGGTTAACTCTTCGGGATCATCAGTCAAAGATTTCAGGTTCGATCCCTAACCCCATCAACTCACTTCGAAGTAGGAGCTTAAACTCAAGTACTACAATGAACCTGATTAGGTTATCTCTGAGGTCGGCCCCCTCTAACCTCGTGAGCCCTGTCCTGCTTTGCCTTAAACTAGAACTCCGAAACCAAGTTACCAAAATAAGCTCCCCAAGGTCGCACCTAAGATCCAAAAGAATGCTTGAGAACTTTTTTTCTTTAAGACACCGTCACCCGCGTCATAATGCATGAGAAATAACAACATACCTAGAGTTAGCTTATTTACGCATAGCGTTATCCTATCTTTGAACAATTCTGGCGAGGAAGATATTTTATGTGGTCCGTTAAACTGACATCATCATTTCAATTCTATTGTATTTATGTAGGAGCAACGAAGTCCACCTGCGAAGAGAGTACTGCAAAGGGTGGTGCTTCATATGCATCAGAGTTTGAGGACCTGGCAATAGCAACAAATCCCAAAAGAGGAAAAGAAAATGAAGAAGTAAAAGATGAGGCAACAAATCATGTCCAAATTGTAAGAGAGTCAAGGGCCAAGGCAAGAGCAAGAGCTAGAGAAAGAACAATCAAGAAAATGTGGAGCGGAATTGAAAATAGCCACAGATCATCAGCTAATTCTCAGATAATATCTAATTTATTTGGAAAGAAGGATATTAGGGAAATGGAAGAACAATTTTGTAAGAACAAATTACAAGCAAGTGAAGGAGCAAACAAAGAGACAATTAGGGGATCTGGAGCTACCAATATTAAGATCAAGCCTTCTTTAATCTTGGGTTTTCACCCTAATCTCTGTGCTCCAATAGAGTCAGGTACCTACTATGGTAGCTCTTCTTCCAACAATGGAAACTGCGACATTTGTAGAAATATGGTGAATCCAACTGAAACTGCTGCTATGACCACAGTCACTTCCTCACCACAAGGTATCATTTAGGCTTCAAGTTTATATACACCGACAGTAAAAACATTATAATATATATATATATATATATATATATATATATATATATATATATATATATATATTACACTAATCGGTATAGTGTAGCATAATATAGAATGTTATTATACCTTTTTAAGATATTAGTTAATGCTTATCATAGAGAGTTATTTATGTTCATTTTATAAGGGAGCTGATTGTGTAAATATTTTTTACACCATCAGTAAATTTTTTTATTTTTTTTTTGATTTTTTACACCATCGATATATAAAATTTACACTCTCACTTTAATATCCTTTCTTTGAGCAGGACTTCACAGTCGCTGGAGACCATGGGACTCATATCACAGCAGCCAAATCTAATATGGGGGAAATGCAAGCTAAGGTTTCGTGTGTTTATTTCTTTCTCCCTACCTTTCTCTGTGGCCATAGGTAATGGGTGTATAAGTCTTTAGCACAGGCAGATCTAAGATTTAGATTTGTTAAAATTATACGCTGCCCTATAAATCTCAGAAGGGATGATGTGAGGACAGGGTTATAGCTCATATTTATTCTTGGATTTACTTTATATGCTCTTAGGAATTTTTGTAATATCAATGTAATTTTATTTATTGCAGCAGATTGCTTGATTTATTTTCTAGGTTACCAAATATTTAAGCTTAGTATACCCAGTTACTTATTGGCTTAAATATGTTGAATTCTGTGTGACTATCTCAACTAAAACTTTAATCAAATCGTTAGGGAGAATAAATCACCTTACGTGTAGGTTTGATTCTTTTTTATGAGCCGAATACGTAAATAAGTTTTTGCTTCTTGCATAGCGGTGAGATTTGAACTCATGGCATTTGTTTTCTCTAATAATGTAACATATTGAAGTATGAACCTTAACGGAATAAAAATGTAAGATGTTACAGAAAATATAATATAACTTTATATTTAATTATAATATATATGACATAGAGTCCGTTTGGATTGGCTTATAAGTTGCTTATAAGTTGTTTATAAGCTGTTTTCAGCTTTTTTGAGTGTTTGGCTGGCCAGCTTAAAGTCATTTTGTGCTTAAAATAAGCTCAAAAAAAATTAGGCCCATTTGACTTAGCTTATCTAAAACAGCTTATAAGCTGAAAACACCTTATAAGTAAAAAAAAATAAGTTAGACTACCCTAATTTTTTTTTTTTTTAGCTTATAAGTTGTTTTCAACTTATAGGCATAAGCCCATCCAAACAGGCTGATACTACTAAACTTGAGACTGTAAAACAGTTTGCACAAAAGTTATGCTCATCGTTGATAAACAACTAAGTAGGCGTTTGGTCATAGATCCTAAATATTTTTCACTTTATTTGGAACTTATGAAGTTGTGTTTGTTTAATTTTTTTTGCAAAGAATGTTTGGAATAATGTTCATGTTTAAATGTATCTAAATACAACTTCAAAAGTGAAATGTGAGTTGGCAAAAAATGAAAACAGATTATTAGTTGTTTTTCAAATTTAAAATACAACTTTAAGTTGAGATTCTCATGATCAAACACCGGTTCTCAAATAAAGTGATAAATTATTTTGGGAATAAGTGAATAATTTCGATGGCCAAACGGGTCCTAAAAAACTTGTGAGCTCATATTGTCACTGTTCTTCACAGCTTTTATCAGGTGTAAATGATCTTTTGGAGCAGTGCTTCTTCCCTAAGTAGAATCAAGGCTTCTTAAACTACTGGATGTTCAGCAAAGTTATCAGCTGATGAACAGAGAAACACTTACGTATTGACTAAATGCCTAAACAGTGCAAATCCTAGAAGACATTAATGTTGATTAACTACTAAAGCTGAAAACAAATTCAATACTAAAGGTAGAATCTATGTAAACCATGCATGACTAGAATGATAAATATATAAGTACTATTGTTGTTTCCCTTATCTCCCCTTTCTCTATTTAGTTTGAAATTGTTTCCTTATTAAACTTTATTTCTTAAATTTTGTGTCAAGTCAAACGATGTCACATAAATTGGGACGGAGAGAGTAACATTTTTGTATGTTAGTATATCTATGCAGAAGGGGTCCCTAGT
Organism: Lycium barbarum; assembly: GCF_019175385.1. Classification (NCBI taxonomy): domain Eukaryota; kingdom Viridiplantae; phylum Streptophyta; class Magnoliopsida; order Solanales; family Solanaceae; genus Lycium; species Lycium barbarum. The sequence continues at coordinate 101,302,481 of NC_083347.1, read as the reverse complement.
ATATCTATGCAGAAGGGGTCCCCTTCGGCAGAAAATTACATTGTTTAGACATAATTAAAATTATCTTTAATATATATATAATAGACGTTGAACCCCCTTTGGCTTCTCCATGTGTTTACTTTTTTATATTTTGAACCCTTTAGTGAAAATCCTGGCTCTGCCACTATATGTCTGTATCTATGCATTATTATTTTAGTTTTTCCTTTTCCCTATAAAATTTATATTTTCATATTTTTTATTCGCAAAAATATTTGGAATTCCTTGAAAGTTTTGTTAGTTAGCAAATATATATAGTGTGTTCATTCTCAAGACAAAGGGGGAAACAATCTTCCTATCTTTCGAGATAAGGGTAAGGTCTGTGTACACTTTATCCTCCCCAGATTCTACATTGTGAGATTTCACTGGCTAAGGTCTGCATACACTTTGTCCTCTCCAGACTCCACATTATGAAATTTCACTGGGTATGTTGTTGTTGTTATGTTGCTAGCTGGTGTCTTCTTACCCTTTGCATAAGCAATAGGAATTTTCAAGGTTTTGACTTATAATATTCACTAATAGTGTACTTATACTCTGTGTAACTAACTTGTTATACAGAGTTAGTTGTCTTATTTTTCGGGTCATCAATTCTAATTAATTTATTATGAGAAATTAGAATCAAAGCAAAAAAATGAATTTCTGAGATAATAATTACAGTACCATATGAAATATCAACCCCAACAGAAGTACAAAACCGCTTGTTAAAAAAGAAAGGAGCGGAAGAAGGTTCAAAAGTCTTTTTTTCATATTTGAGCTCCAAATTTAGTAAAATACCTTCACATAAATTAGGACGGAAGATGATGAACCCCATAGTAAAAATCTAGCATCTGCAACTGCTCAAAAATTCAATTTTACATGAACATAAAAGAGTTGCACATATGTAGAAACATACATATGCTAATTAACTATCTTTCACTTAATGCAGAAAATTTGTAAGGAAACTGAAGTGGAGATAGAGTTCAGCTAACGATATGTCTAAGCCACCATGAATAAAACTTCATTTTAAATACTACAAAGGAGAGAGAAACTTACAGATAGTGGCATTAATTATAGCAAAGGTGGGGTTTTGACGTATGTTTGCTTCTTTCCCAAATTTCCTTACTAATACATCATGTTAAGTTCTGCTGGTCAGACTTTACCCCGATGGAGACTAGCCGCAGGCTTAGATTGATATGTAGCTTTTTGTTGTTGACTTTTACTCCCTTTTGTTTCAAAAAAAAAATTGACACTTTTCATTTTTAAAGTCAAATTTTTTAATTTTGATCATGTTTGAATATAAAAATTTTAATTTTTTTAAAATAAAATTTACGTATTTAAAAACTAAGTAAAAAGTACTATAAATCATCATAATTAATAATTTAAAATATTTAAAAGACATAAAAAAAAAACTTATTTAATTTTCAAAAAGTGAAAAGTGATAATATTTTTGGGATAGAGGGAGTACGTTTTTTCATTGTTAACGTAAAAGAGTTTTTACATTATCACAAAGACTAAAAGATAATTATATACATCACTTATTGAAACTAAAACTGGTAACCCGAAAAATAAAGAAAGTACTTATTCAACATGTCAAAATTTTACTTATTTGTATACATAAATTAAGAATTTAAGCTATGTGCGCTAATAATATACTTCCTCCGTTTTAATTTATGTGAAACTTTTTAAAGTATGAGGATCAAACTTTATAATTTTGATCTTAAATTTTAACATAGATTTTTTAAGTTTGTAGAAATAAAATTTATATATTTTGAAATTACATTAAAAGTACTATAAATCATGATAATTTATAATTCAAATAATTTAGAAAAAATCTAAGGAAAACGTGATCAAAGAATCACTTTGTAGACTCGACAAATAGTAAAAGGTTCACATAAATTGAAACAAATGTAGTATATAGTACCGTAGTAATTTTTTTTTTTTTTAACCATCGGGTTAACTTGACCTACAACAAGTTACTCCTCCTAGCAAGTCTAGCAGAAAAAATACTAATCGTTACATTCATTTTTATTTGTCCACTTTTAACTTTGCACGTCCCTTCAGAATTAAAAAATGAAATATATATTTTACCATAATACCTATATTAATTGGTGTATAGTCTCAATATACTTGAAAAATGACTTCGAAATGAGTAAATAATATTAAGAGTAAAATAAGAAAAAAGAGTTTGTCTTTCTCTTGATATGTTAAAGTAGAAAAGTAAAAGTAAAATTATTTTAAGTATAATAGACAAGTAAAAGTGAACAAAGGAGTGAGTACAACAATATAATTTCACTAATGATATAATTAAAAATTGTTTTATTTAGGCTTAAGTTATTGATAGACCCTCAAACTTATCCGTTGAAATTCATTTGGACCCTTCAACTGAGATTTCTACCGTCTGAACCTCCAAAACCTGTGCCACTTGAACACAAAATAAATATGCAACAATATACCAATGGTATGTAATTCACATGCAAGAATAACAAATAAAAAGACACATGGATTTTAGCTTTAAAAATAAAAATAAAATTGCAAAAAAAGAGAAAAAAGTAAAAGAAAAACATTCTCTTTCTATCTTCCTTGACCCCACAACCTCTCTCCTCTCCGACTCCACCTCCTCCGTTAGCTTCCCCCACCTCCGCTACCCATCTCCTCTTCTTCAACATCGCCTCCGTTTACTCCTACCTCGCCACCTACGCAACTAACATCACTGTAGCTATTGCCAATTTTAACCCAATTTCCCAAATCCTTAATAGTACCAATTTTAACTCAATTTCCCCTCACCAATCCATTACATGTCATCACCGGAAAAACCATCAAATTAACAAGGATTTTCAGAAAATATGAAGTTTCGCTGTAAAAATGATTTTCCCATCTAATTCAAGGATCCAAATTTGACTCCTTATCTAAAGACAAAGCATTTAGAGGAAGAAGCAATCTTACAGGTTCACAATACCATCCACGAACAAGAACAGGAAAAATTAGTAGTCAAAATCTAAGAAAACATAAAGAAATGATATATAAAAATCTAGTCCAAATTTGGTCATGGTGAAAGATTCAAATAAATGCACTGATTAAGACGGTGGATTGGTGAAGAAATTCTATTTAGGGCTGAACTATATTAAAATATACTACTGTACAACTAAGTATACCACCGTACTCTGAACTATATTTAACTATTTAGGGCTTTATATATTAAAATAATATATTAACAGTGCAACTACAGTAATAGAAAACGACAAAATTAGAAACTGGTTTTTAATGACATACGTGCGTAAAATCGAAGTATATCTGCTTCTCTCTGACCTTTCAGAAACATTTCTTTCAACGGAACAGTAGAAAACATTACGATCTACAACTTATTATTAAAGTGAAAGTAGAAATAGACACTGAATTTAAAAGCTTCAAGAGAAAAACAAGAATAAAAGTTCCTCACTTTTTCAGGAATATGTTTTCATTTTAGTTGAAAATTTGATCATGAAAGTTCCAAATCCAACTTAAAATTTGTACTTCAATTCAAATTGGAAAACAGCTTGTAGCATGTTTTCCAACTTATTTTTTACTTTTAAAGTTATATATAAGTACATTCAAACATAAACATTATTCTAAATATTCTCTGAAAAAAATATAATTAAACACAACTTCATCTTCAAACTCAACTCCATAAATTCCAACTAAATGAAAAATATTGGAAACTATGGCCAAAAGCCTACTTAGGCCCTGTTTGTCCACAGATGCCAAAAAAAAAAAAAAAAATCACTGATTTTTTTGGAATTTTAGAGTTGGAGTTGTGTTTGACCATAGTTTTTAAAATTGTAGTTTTTGGTGAAATGTAGCTGTAAAAAGGTGAAAAAAGTGATTTTTTTTTAAAAAAAATAAGTTTTTTGAGTTTTTGGTGTTCCGAAATACAACTTCAAGTTGTATTAAGAATTTTCATGGTCAAACGCTGATTCCAGAAAAAAGTGAAAAAAATCGGAATAAAGTGAATAATTTTTATGGCCAAACAGGGGCTTAATTTCGGGAGAATCTCCTCCAAAGCTCACCTTACCAACACTAGCATATTATTATCTCATTTTCAATTAATATGAACCTATTTCTTTATAATCTGCTTACGAATGAATTTTTTAAATTTAAATACAATCTAATTTAAACTTCTTATGTTATTGTATATAAAATAAAACTTATGTAATAATTATTAATGAAATATTTCTAATTGTGAATATCTTTTTCCTTAATTTAGTTGAGGTTGTACAAATGTGTGAATAAATAATGATAAAAGTTTTCTCTCTTATTAGATTAAAATAATATATTTATTATCCTCTTAGGTGCACTTGTTTCTTTTTCGTGTTTCGACGATTTCACTTTTTAATTTCAGCTCGGCTTTTCCGAATTAGTTATTTTATTTTTCATGTTTGATTTATACATCGGAGAACAAGTTCTTCTGTGTCTAATCTTTCTTAACCGAGAAATTCCTGAGTGCAAGTGGTGTAAGGTTCGAAACTCGATGGGTAATAGGTCCTTCCCTCCATCCTTCAGACTTAAATATCGTGCTTTTGTCTATAAGAAAGTTTGAAATAATGACACGTGTGACACTCTTACCACTTGACAAAAGCCATGAACTTTTTGTTTGACTCTCATTATTGTATGGATTTTACGATATAAGTTTAAGGGTCTTTTAATATATTTTAGTTTTAGGCCACTAGATTTTTCAAGTCGCCCCATGTTACACTTAATGAGAAGCTTTTATAGCCACATAAATGTAATGACATGTTTAGAACCACAAGTTTTAAAAAAATTATAGCCATACAATTGTTATGGCATGTTTAGTTCACGCGTTTAAATATTATGTTCTTTCTTAAACTTCGTGTTCATTTAAATAGACTCGTATAAATTGAAACGATAGAGTATAACTTTATATGTGTTGAAGGTGTAAATTTCTTTTAAATTATCAGTATATTTTAATATATTGGAGGAAGTAACTTATCTTATTATTTTAGGTTATATTAGTCCCACCCTTTTATGAATTGTTATCATATTTATCATTTGGATTTAAATTACAAGCAAAAATGTGTAAAGATGTCCTGTACTAGTTATTACTGAATTTTAACATGTATCACTGTCGCAACAACCCGTCATGATAGCACCCACAGTAACACCCTTGTTAGGCGAACTATCCCCTTAATCAATTATTCATTCATTTGTACAATTATAAATCCATAATAGGAAATAAAACCATGACAATGTCTAGTCATGCCATAAATAAAATAAAGATGCGGAAGTCTAACTATTACAACCCCAAAATTTGAAAGTCATCGTACAAGGACTCTAAAATAATAAACCGTCTAAGACTAAATAACTGTCTGAAATAACATAAATGTCTGGAATGAAATAGACATCAGCATAGGAAAGATCTTCAGGCGGCATGGCATGGATAGAAGCTCACCCTCTGATCTGGATAGGAAATAGCCTCGAGCTAGATGTGAGGTCTGGAAGAAGTCTCTGCCACACAATCTCCACCAAAATAAAAAGTGCAGCAAGGTGGCATCAGTACAAACACTATGTACCAGTAGATATCATAGGCCAATTAAGATTAGTAGCATGCATACATTGTAAAACCAACAAAATAGGCAGATAGGCACAACAGCACAACAACACAACAATATCAAGAGTCAATCATCAACCAGTCCACAATATGCCACAAGAATAAAATAAGTCCAATGCAATGCAATGTAACCAATGATAGTATCTCAACCGTACACACATGCCAACGGCTATTTTCGCTCATTAATCATGACCCGCAGCGAACCATGGTGTCCATGTACCACTCGCCCCGGAACGGACCTCAGATTACGAGCCCTTAAGTAGGCCACATTCTCACCCCCTATCAAATGTGTCATCATATATGTGTGTTTCTGTATCTGATTACAATATGCATCTCAACATATCCCAGTCCAACAATCAACATGGAATATGATCAGTCAATAAATGCAAGCACCATGCCACAAGTCATAATAGGACTCAGAAAATTAACTCAACATAGCATGAATATGCAACCATCTCAATCAACAAGAGGAGTATATATTGACTCCTTCCATTTCGTAAAACAACAATGTCACCTCAGGTTTCAATATATAAAGCAATTGCGACAAGCCCACATAAGCAGCAATCATACCAACCTAAGTAATAACCAACCATACGTCATGTCCAAAGACCTAATCATGCTTTCTCTTATCAATTCTACTACATATACAATTAACTAAACAAAGTCTAACTCAAGTAAACCATAACCTACCTCAGATGCAGAACTGGAACAATGTAAGCTACTCTTCAAGCGCTTTCTCCTTTCGTAATGCTTCGGAACGCAAGTCTAGCAGTATAACACCAAGTAAGCAATAGACCTTCTAATCAAGTAAGAACAACAATTGGGGAAGAAGACCCAATTACTTCTACCCATTTCAAATCAGTGAGCTATTACTTACTAATGAATTTATCATAATCTCAATCTCAACAATCATAAGCTTCCAATTTATGGGTTTTCTAATCAAATTACCCCCTTCAAAATAGATTTTAGGCCAAAGTTTCCATTTTTATTAGAACCCTAAGTCTCAATAAACCATTCTCAAAATTATTAATCAAATTCTCATCCTAGAAAGTAATAATCTACGATCCTAGGTGATAGAATAGTAATAAAATCAATATTCCACATTTTATGCAAGGGTTTATCAATTCTAGGGTTCTAGGGTCTTCACCCACCATTAATGGACCTTAGGCTAGTCATGGGACTAGAATAAGAAAGGGGAATGAATTACATAAAGGTTGGAACTTACCTTCAAAGAAGAACTTCACCCTAGTCTTAGAAAATCACCTCTCACTTTCATGGGAACTGCTTTTGGTGTTATGTAGTGAATGACTTTGAAATTTGCAATATAAAAGTGGGTTTCTATCTCCCATCGACTGCTGCAGCGGTCATAGCTTGGATGCAACGGTCTCGTTGTAGCGAAAAATCCCACCGCTATGGTGGATCTTATTAAGCTCGAATTCCAGCGGCGGCGACCGGTGCCCCACTGTGGCGGACTCGCTGCAGTGGTCCCTCTCCGACTGCAACGGTCCCATTCGACCAGTGACCTCTGGTTTTTCACCCAAAATCCCAATATCAATCCCAGGCCCTAGAGACATAAACCAAACATGAACACAAATGTAAAAACACACTGCGAACTCACATGTGGCCTCGGAATTCACAACGGAGGTATAATTTACTAAGTCAACCCCACAACGAAAATAAGTCAAGTTTTCAAACAAGTGCACAAATACAATCAAGGGCCTTTATTTTAGAATTCTAGCTCCTTAAGTTATCACTAGACTCGCTCCTAGTCTCGAAAATGAACCGGCGAGGGGTAAAATGGTCAAAGCGCACAAAATGACCTAGCAGGTCATTACATCATATACTAATTGCACAACTGTTAGTCCTCAATTGGACAAGGAAAGAATACAATGGGAAAGGTACTTGACTGTGTGAAAAGCTGGGGATACTTATTGTGTATATCAGACTCAGTCTCCCAAGTAGCCTCTTCAACGGGACGATTCTTCCACTGAACCTTCACTGACACTATTTCCTTAGACCTCAACTTACGAACATCTCTGTCTAAGATAGCGATAGGCTCCTCCTCATAAGACAAGTTCTCATCTAATAAGACTGAATCCCAATGAATGATGAAAGAACCATCACCATGATATCTCTTCAACATAGAGACATGAAACACCGGATGAATACCAAACAAACTTGGACGAAAAGCCAATTCATAGGCTACCTCCCCCACACAGTCAAGAACCTCAAATAGAGCGATGAACCTAGGACTAAGCTTGTTCCCAAACCTCATCACACCCTTCATGGGTGAGACCTTCAACAATACTTGTTCCCCAACCATGAACTCAAGATCTCAGACCTTTTCAATCCACATACTACTTCTATCTACTCTGAGCCGGTAAGTGCTTATCCAGAATCACCTTAACTTTATCTAGTGACTCCCTCAAAAGGTCAGTACCCCATGGCCTTACCTCAACTGCATCAAACCATCCAATAGGAGACCTGCATCTTCTCCCATACAAAGCCTTAAACGGAGCCATATCAATACTCAAGTGATAACTTTTATTATACGCAAACTCTGCCAATGGTAAGAACTGGTCCCAATGACCACCTGTAACGACCCGTTTGGTCGTTATTGCATTTTTACTATTTTTTCCCCTGTTGACTCATCCCCCAGCCTTGTTAGAACTATTTTGACCCGCGAGGACCTGTGGCACAGTTCCCTAGGCATTGTTTTGGGTTTTGGAATGACTTTTAGAAAATTTGATCTTAAAGCGAAAACCATTTGACTTGAAGTTGAATTTTGGGTAAACGTGCCCATAATGTAATTCTGACATTTCCATTAAGTCCGAAGGATGATTTATGACTTAGTGGTGCTATTGGTTTAGTTCCCGAAGGGTTCGAGTGTGATTTGGGTCATTGGTTGAGAAACTGGTTAAGTTAGAATTGGAGTTGACCACGATCAACATCGGGTCAAGATGATCCCGTGTCGATGTTTTGAAGATTCCAATAAGTTTGTATGATGATTTTGGACATGTCCACAAAGTTTGGTTAGATTCCAATGCGTTTTGGATAATTTTGAGTTGTATGGTGATTGTTTTCGGTTTCGACGTCGATTTGAGCATAAAGGGTACCATATTTAGCAAACGGCCTTTGATTCATGTTTCTACTGAACCATTATATCCGTATTATAATTTTGGAACCATAGCAATGGAAATCATCAAGTTTCGACATCGTATGAAGGGATTATGCTCATTTTACAAAGAATTGGGTTGCTAGATTTTTCAAATTAATTACGAAATTATCACTGAATTCATATTTAAAAATTTGCACTATTCCAAATATTAAAACTTCCATATCTCCTTCATTATAAGGTCAAATGGAGTGATTCTAAAGCCTAACTTGACTGGAATTTCACAAAGAATCCATTGGAGGCATCAAAAGCAAGTTATGCCAGATTATGATATATCTAAGGTTGCTAATCATATACCTTCCATTATGAGTGATGAATTATTGAACTTAAGAGTTAGGGTTTATACCCAAAATTGGGTGTTTTGGTTGGATTTCGAAATTGGATGAATCCTTGAGTTAATTTATCAATTAGTTGGTGGGTTTTGATCACCTAGTGTTTAATTGGATAATTTACCCCCGAATTTTTCGGTTTGCCCTTGTGGGCCCCGTTTTCTCAAATTCTAGGGTTGGTTTTGACCCAATTTGAATGATAGCAATATAGGTATCGATCTTCATGATTTCTAATCTAGATTTCGAATATGACTAGACATTCTTGATCTCGAGGCACGAAGGAAAGGAAAGGCTAAGGAGTGATTGTTGGTGTTATTGATGTTCGGCCTTCCAGGTAGGTTATGGCTTACCCTTGGTGAGACTTCATGTAGCGAAGCATATATTTAGATAATATTGTCGGAGACATCATGTAAACTTTCGGGTGTGAAGTTGGGTTAGATATTATCTTAGGTTGGGCCCTGTTGTGTGATTGGGGCTAGCCATCCCGTTATGTTGTGACTTGACTGTTCTATTATTGTTGGCTTGATGTCACGTGATGATAGTAGTTATTGGGGACTTTTTTTACCTCTTAATTGTGATATTGTAGTACTTTACTTGTTGATGTTGATATGAGGATAGTGTTCTATATGGCTTGTGTAGTATTCCATGATGTTGTTGGCGTACCCGTGTTTGGTACTTGTGATATTGATCAATTATTGATGTTGACACGTATATTGCACGCATTCTCATCCTTCATGATATACTGTTGATATATTATTGATACTTGATGAAACACTGTGATGAGCTAGGCTCGGTTTGGATAAGAGTGATGTGAGAGTCAGATATCCGATGTTTGTCCTGGAATCGTGAATTGAGTGAGTGCATGGACTCCGCGTGTCCCCCTGGGTAGTGCTGATGAAAATCCTCCATGGGCAAAGATAAGGAGTCTCGTCTGTATGTTAGGCAAAGATCCGAGAAGAGTAGCATTTAGACTTCACGAGTCACCTTGGGTTGTGCTACCGAGACGTGGAGGTTTCCATCCGGAGTACATGGGTACACAACATTGCATTGCATTTGCATTCATACATTATTGCATTGCATTGCATTAAGGCTTACATTGTGATGATCTAGCGTTTTACTTGTGATGTTGGTTTCGATTGGATTTATTGAGACTTGGCACACTTGGGTTTAGATGCTTCTACCGAGGTGATGATGTGTACTTGGTTCTGATTACGTTTGACTTATACTTGTTGATTTATCTGCTTAGCTTGCTTTATTATCTGAATTATGTTAGCTATACTTAGTCGGCCTATGATACCTATCTGTACTGTGGTTTTCTAATGACCTGCACTTGCTGCATTCTTTTATGAATGCAGAATTTCAGGTTTGATCTACTTCTATTTCTCGTGGCTGATAGTCGCTCCGAGATTTTCTTAGAGTCTATAGGGTGAGCACGAGACGTCCGCCGCCTTGAAAATTCTATTTTATTTATGTCTTACTTTCTATTTCGAGATATATTCAGTGTTGATGTATTATTGATATTCCAGACTTGTAGACTCTACTTAGATGCTTTTGTATGGGTTAGACCAGACTCTGGGGTGTATTTTCTTATTTCCGCACTTGTTCTATATTATGACTTACGTGATTTATTCTCTTCCGCTTATTTATGTTTTTATTATCGTTGGGTTGAGGGTTCACTTATCGAGGTGGAAAAGGTAGGTGCCCGTGCGACTTAGCTAAATTGGGTCGTGACACCACTAAATTCAATCACACAAGCTCGGAGCATATCCTCGAGAACATGAATCGTCCGCTCATACTGACCATCTGTTTGAGGATAAAAAGCAGTATTGAGATCCAATTGAGTACCTAACTGGGCCTATAAAGTCCTCCAAAATTGGGTCGTAAACTAAGTGCCTCTATCAGAAATGATGGAAATAGGGACCCATGCAAATGAACAATCTCACGGGTATAAATCTGGGCCAACTTTTGAGCAGTGTAGGTAATCTAAACCAGTATGAAATGAGCAGACTTAGTCAATCTATCAACAATGACCCAAATCGAATCAAACTTACCCAAGGTCTTCGGAAGACCAACGACAAAGTCCATAGATATTCTCTCCTACTTCCACTTAGGAATGGGCATCCTCTGAAGTGTACCCCTGGGTCTATCATGCTCGTACTTAACCTGCTGATAATTTAAACACTACGAAACAAACTCAACAATATCGCACTTCATCCTAGACCACCAATAGTGCTGCCTCAAGTCTTGATACGTCTTGGCTGCATCAGGATGAATAGAATATCTGGAACTATGGGACTCCTCTAGAATCGTCTGAATCAAGTCATCAACACGAGGAACGCAAACATGTCCCTTGATTCTCAAGACCCCCTCACTATCAATCATGGCCACCTTGGCCTCAACACTCCAAACCTTATCACGAATCTGGCACAATCTTGCATCCTCGAACTGCTTTGCTTTAATATGGTCCAGAAGTGATGATCTAAACCTTAAGACAAGCCAACACCCTACCCGAATCGGATATATCAGACCTCACAAAACTGTTAGCCAAAGTCTGAACCTCCATGGCTAACAGTCGCTCCAAAACGATCAAGCGAGCCAAGCTACCCATACTAGCTGACTTCCTACTCAAGGCATCCGCTACAATGTTTTCCTTCCCAGGATGATACAAAATAGTAATATCATAATCCTTAAGCAACTCTATCCATCTCCGCTGCCTAGAATTACTACCTCTCTGAGTAAACACATGCTAAAGACTAATGTACACCATAGAGATAGGGCCTCCAAATCTTCAAAGCAAATACCACCGCTGCCAACTCCAAATCGTAAGTGGGGGAGTTCATTTCATGAATCTTCACCTGTCTTGAACTATAAGCAATAACTCTCTTTTCCTGCATCAACACAACACCCAAACCAGAACATGAAGCATCACTTTAAACCACAAAATCCTTACCCTTCATGGGCAATGCTAGAATCGGAGTTGTAGTCAATAAAGTCTTAATCTTTTAAAATATCTCCTCGCACTCGTCGGACCACGTAAAAGGTACCCCTTTCTGAGTCAAACGGGTCAAATGCGAAGTAATAGAAGCAAACCCCTTCACAAACCGGCGGTAGTAATTGGCTAACCCCACAAAGTTACGAATCTCTGTCATTGATGTACGCCTAGACCAATCTCTCACTACCTCAATCTTCTTAGGATCAACCATAATCCCGTCCTTCAAAACCACATAACCAGAGAAAGATACAGACTTAAGACAAAACTCAAACTTGGGGAACTTAGTATACAACTCCCTGTCTTTCAGCAACCCAAAAAACATCCTCAAGTGTTTCTCGTGATTCTCCCTACTCCATGAGTAAACCAAAATGTCATCAATGAAGACTGTCATAAAAGAATTCAAGTATGGCTTAAAAATGCCATTCATTAAATCCATAAAAGCAGTTGCGGCATTAGTAAGACCAAATGACATAACAAGAAACTCATAATGCCCATATCGAGTCCTAAAAGTTGTCTTAGGAATACTTTGGCTCGAATCTTCAACTGATGCTAACCTGATCTTAAGTCAATCTTAGAAAACACAAAAGCCCCCTAAAGCTGGTCAAATAGATCATCAATACGAAGAATGGGGTACTTGTTCCGAATAGTGACTTTATTCAGCTGGCAATAATCAATGCACATCCGCATAGTCCCATCTTTCTTCTTCACAAAAAGCACAAGAGCGCCCTAAGGGGAGACGCTCGGTCTGATAAATTCCTTACTCAAAAGGTCCTAAACTACTCTTTCAACTCCCTCAACTCTGCTAGCGCCATCCGATATGGTGGAATAGAGCGAGTCCTAGGATCTAAGTCAATATCTCAGTCGGGTGGCATACCTGGCAAGTCCGCAGGAAACACCTCCATAATCTCATGCACCACAAGAACTGACTCAAGAGATGGAACGTCAACACTAGTATCACGAATATGCGCCAAACAAGCCAAGCACCCTCTATTAACTAGCTTTTTGGCGTGAAGAAAAGAAGTGATCTTTTTTGGTAAGGGAGTAGGGGTACCCTTCCACTCAAGTCTAGACATACCTAGTATAGCTAAAGTGATTGTCTTGGCATTACAGTCCAGAATCGCATGATAAGGAGCTAGCCAACTCATACCCAGAATAACATCAAAATTTACCATGTTAAGAAGCACTAAATCAACCCATGTGCTATACCCCATAAATGTGACAGTATAAGACAGGTATACTCTATCTACAACCACATAGTAGCTATAATGTACGACTAAGCTGGTGCTGCTGCAAACTCTACTGCCTCATCTGGAGCAATCTGAGACACGGGGGATCTAACATAAGCCTGACCAGTCGCAGAAGCCCCGCCCGTAGCTTGTGCTGCTCCTCGGCCTCTACCACGACCACGGCCTCTAACTTGGCCTCCACCACGAGCTGCGGTCGGCTTGGGTACCTCATCCATGGCTTCCCTCACACGATTCTCACCATCCGTGCGAATAGAATGAAAATTCAGATACAAATTTGACTCATCCAGATGCCAATTTGGAATCAAGTAGCACGAAAGAAAGAAAGAGTTTGAATTTTCCTAGTGTCCCATAGCCTCTCGAAGATAAATACAGATGTCCGTACCGATCCACAAGACTCTACAAGACATGTTGTTGTACAACGAGATCGATGAATCTAGGGCTCTGATACCAACTTTGTCATGACCCAACTCGTCGTGATGGTACTCACACTAACCCTCATGTTGGGCAAACCATTACCTTAACCAATTATTCATTCATTTGTACAATTATAAATCCATAAAAAGCTGAAATAAAACCATAACACTATCCAGTCAAGCCATAAATAAAATAAAGATGCGAAAGTCTAAATATTTTGACCCCAAAATCTGAAAGTCATCGTATAAGGACTCTAAAATAATAAACTGTCTAAGAATAAATAACTGTCTGAAATAACATAAATGTCTGGAATGAAATAGACATCAGAATAGGAAAGATCTTTAGGCGGCATAGCATGGATAGGATCTCATCCTCTGATGTAGATAGGAAATAGCCTTGAGCTAGATGTGAGGTCTGGAAGAAGTCTCTGGCACACAATCTGCACCCAAATAAAAAGTGCAGCAAGGTGGTATCAATAAAAACACTATGTACCAGTAGATATCATAGGCCGACCAAGATTAGTATCATGCATACATTGTAAAACCAACAAAATAGGCAGATAGGCACAACAGCACAACAACACAACAATATCATGAGTCAATCATCAACCAGTCCATGATACGCCACAAGAATAAGATAAGTCCAATGCAATGCAATGTAACCAATGATAGTATCTCAACCGTACACACATGCCAACGGCTATTTTTGCTCATTAGTCATGACCTACAGGGGACCTATGTTGTCCATGTACCACTAGCTTCGGAACTGATCTCAGATCACGAGCCCTTAACTAGGCCACATCCTTACCCCCTGTCAAATGTGCCTTCATATATGTGTGTTTTTGTATCAGATCACAATATGCATCTCAACTTATTCTTGTCACAACCCAACCCGCTATGACTGCACCCAACTAAATCCTAGTAGGCGAACCAACACACAATTTCTCTATTCATTCAAGTCTGATTTTATATTAAGCAAGTCAAATTATTATACTCATTCATGCATCAATTAAACTGGGTAAGTCATGCCATAAAATACTAAAACGAGTGCGGAAGTCTAACTGTTACAAATTCCCCAAAAATCTGAAAGTCATCGTACAGGACTCTAAGCCAAAACACGCCTAAGAAATCTATTTAATGAATATCCATAATGTCCAGCAAAACAAAAGACATCATAAGTAGAAGATCCTCGGGCGGCCTGGCATGAGAAGCTCACCCCAAAATCTGTCAGCAATTATCCTTCACGCTAGATGTGAGGACGAGTAGCGATCTCTATAGCACAATCTGCACTCAAAGAATGCAGCAAGGTAGTATCAGTATAAGCACTATGTACCGATAAGCATCACAGGCCGACTAAGGCTAGTATCATGCATATCTTATGAAATCACTAGAATCAACAAGCCAGTAAATCATATGCGAATATCAATACATCACAATAAGTCAAACACAACAAATCACCAAATTGCCAAGAATCACAAACATGTTACCTACAACGGAGATAAAAGTACACTATACCCCCACTCGCTGTACACGTATGCTATCTGATGTCATTGCTCAGTAGTCATGACCTGCAGGGGACCCATGGTGTCTATGTACCACTCGTTCCGGAACACTCCTCGGATCCGAGCACAACCTCTGCTCCAGAACGAACCTCGGATGCGGGATATAACAATAAACCTCTCATTTCCGCAATTAACCTCGGACCACGAGCCCATAAGCTAGGCCACATAGGTGTCTTGTCATACCTTCTCAATAACTGTATTTACCTCATCATTTCATGTCACAATACCCTCGAGAAGACTATATTAACTTCTCCTCACAATACATCTACTACAGGTTAAATCACACAGGAATAATGACCTGAAGCCTACACCGCATTCAATCACAAGCACATAGGAGCTTAACCACACAATATCATGTAATGAACACTAGACATGCTTTCTTATAATAAAATCACAAACATACATTCAACTAACCCAAGTCTAACTCAAGTAAACCGTAACCTACCTCAAAGCAGAGCTGTAACAATGCAAGTCACTCTGCTACAGCCTTCCATTTCCTCAAAGCCTCCGAACGCTCAACGTCTAGAAATAGAGGGCCCAATGAGTTATAATACTCAATCACAAGTTCCAACGCAAGAATACCCTTCCCTTACCCCCATTCCAAGGATTGGATGATATTCTAGGTGATAAACAACCTATTTAGACCCTTAGTAATCATTAATCATCAATTTATAACAACATTCTATCAATATTCCCTCTACAAACAGTTTTCCATGGCAAAGACACCATTTTTATCGAACCTTAGGTCTCCAATCACTTAGTTTATGTCTCTAAATGTTCAATTTATGGCCAAGAACAACTAACCAACGCATTTAGATGATACTAAGCGATAATAATCATAACCCAACAAGTTTAGAAGTTCCATTAATATTCTAGGGTTTCTAATTCAATTTCACCATTATGGACCCAAGAGGATGATTATAATCATGAAGGGGAAAGGAATGGAAGCAGTGGAACTTACCTCAAAAGATTTTCTTTCCCTAGCTTGGAATTTCTCTCTAAGTGTTTGTTGGGAAGTGCGTTGGGGTGTTATGAATGAGAAAATAAAACTTAGGCATTTAAAACCCGGCTACTGCCTTCCATCAACCGCTGTGGCAGTCGCTATGCCGCTGCAGCGGTCCCACTATAGCGGTCAAGTGACCGCTACCCCCACACCGCCATAGCAGTACCGCCACAGCGGTCAATCTTCCGCCATAGCGGCCACCAAAGAAATGGTTGGCCGCTAGAAGCTGTCGGGGCGTCGCTACAGCGGTACCGCCGCAGCGGTAATCCCACCACTGTAGCGGTCCATTTTGGGCAGTGAGGTCGTTTTCTATCCAGTGTTTCCCGCTATCACCCCACATTGCATCTAAGGCCTTAAAACACAAAACGAAACATGCATACATATAAAAAGACGCCATAAGAATCCACCCGCGGCCTCGGAATTCCCAATGGAGTCCTAAATTTCCATAACAACCGGAAAGGTCATTACACCAGATACCAATTAAGACATCGTTCGTCCTCGAACGGACAAGAATGAGAATCTAGGGAGGAGTTACCTGATTTGGCGAAAAGCTAAGGGTATTTACTACGCATATCCGCCTCTGTTTCCCAAGTGTCTTCTTCCACTGGTCGATTCTTCCACAGAAATTTTACCGAGGCTATTTCCTTGGACCTCAACTTGCGGACATCCCTGTCTAAGATAGTAATGGGATCTTCCTCATATAACATGTTTTCATCTAACAAAACTGAATCCCAATGAATGATATAGGAACCATCACCGTGGTACCTATTCAATATCGACACATGGAACACCAGATGAACGCCAGATAACCCCGAAGGTAAAGCCAACTTGTAAGCCACCTCCCCCACACGTTTGAGAATCTCAAACGGACCAATGAACCTCGGACTAAGCTTGCTCTTTTTCCCAAACCTCATCACCCCCTTCATGGGTGAGACCTTCAATAGCACTTGCTCCCCTTCCTCAAACTCAAGGTCTCAGACCTTGCGGTCCACATACTCCTTCTGCCTATTCTGTGCTACCAACAGTTTGACTTGAATCACCTTCACCTTCTCTAGGGACTCTCTTAGAAGATCAGTGCCCCAAGGCCTCAACTCAAACCTATCAAACCACCCAATAGGAGACCTACACCTCCTCCCATACAACACCTCAAACGAAGTCATATCAATACTCGAGTGATAGCTATTATTTTAGGCAAATTCGGCTAAGGGCAAGAACTGATCCCAATGCCCACAAAAATCTATCACGCACGCACGCAGCATATCCTCCAGAACCTAAATAGGCTGCTCAGACTGTCCGTCAGTATGAGGATGGAAGGTGGTGCTAAGATCTAACCTCGTACCCAACTCCTTATGTAAACACTCCTAAAACCTGGATGTGAACGTGGTGCCCCTGTCGGACACGATAGAGATAGGAACCCCTTGGAGTCTAAGTACCTCCCGAATGTAAACCTTAGCCAACTTCTCTGCATCATAAGTTATCTTCACCGGAACGAAGTGGGCAGACTTAGTGAAACTATTAACAATAACCCAGATGGAGTCAAACTTCCCTAACGTCTTCGGAAAGCCCACTACAAAATCCATGGCTATTCTTTCCCACTTCCATTCTGGAATGGGCATTCTCTGCAATGTACCCCCAGGTTTCTGATGCTCATACTTCACCTGTTGGAAATTTAACCACTGCGCGACGCACTCCACAATATACCGCTTCATCCTAGTCCACCAGTAATGTTGCCTCAAATTACGATACATCTTAGTGACAACAGGGTGGATAGAATACCTCAAACTATGAGCCTCTGTCAGAATGGTCTTAATCAAGTCGCCCACACATGGCACACATACTCGCACTTTGATTCGCATCACACCCTCCTCATCAATCACGGCCTCCTGGCCTCACCACATAACACCTTAACTCGTATTTTACATAGCTTAGCATCTTCGAACTGCCTAGCCTTAATCTGCTCTAAAAATGACCGCGCCTCGACACAAGACAACACCTTACCTGTGTTAGATATATCTAGTCTTATAAAACTGTTAGCCAGAGTCTGTACCTCTCTAGCCAATGGACGCTCAGAAGAAATTAAACGAGCCAGACTCCCCATACTATTCGACTTCCGGCTCAATGCATCAGCTAATACATTTGTCTTACCAGGGTGATACAAAATGGTGATGTCATAGTCCTTCAGCAGTTCCATCTACCTCCACTATCTAGAGTTCAGATCTTTCTGAGTGAACACATGCTATAAACTGCGATGGTCTGTGTACACTTCGCAATGGACACCATACAAGTAGTGCCTCCAGATTTTCAATGTGAACACCACCGCTGCCAACTCGAGATAATTATTAGGATAGTTCTTCTCATGTACCTGCAACTGCCGAGAAGCATAGACAATCACCTTCTTTTCCTGCATCAAAATAACACCCAAACCAGAACGTGAAGCATCACAATAAACAACAAAATCCTTGCCCTCAATGGACAATGCCAGAATCGGTGCAGTAGTCAACAACGTTTTGAGCTTTTAAAAGCTCTCCTCACATTTATCGGACTACTGAAACAGTACCTCCTTCGGAGTCAAACGGGTGAGATGCAATAGAAGCAAACCCTTTCAAAAACCGACAATAGTAGCTAGCCAGACCCACAAAACTACAGATCTCGGTCACTGATGTGGGTCTAGCCTATTTTGAAATAACATGCCCCAAGAAAGACACAGAAGACATCCAGAATTCACACTTGGAGAATTTAGCATACAATTTATTCTCCCGCAATACTCCAAGAGCAATCCTCAAATGTTTCTCATACTCTTCCTTACTTCTAGAGTACACCAAGATATCATCAATGAACACTATGACGAATGAGTCTAGGTAGGGCTTGAGCACACTGTTCATCAAATCCATGAACGCAGCTGGGGAATTTGTAAGCCCAAAAAATATAACCAAGAATTAATAGTGCCCATACCTGGTCCGAAATACAGTTTTTGGAACATCCTCTGCCCGAATCTTCAACTGATGGTATCCTGACCTCAAATCGATCTTAGAGAACATAGAAGCTCCCTATAACTGATCAAACAAGTCATCAATACGGGCAATGGGATACTTATTTCAAACACTTACCTTATTCGGCTGTCTGTAATCAATACACATACGCATAGACCCATCCTTTTTCTTAACAAACAACACATGAGCACCACATGGAGAGGCACTCGGGCGAATAAACCCCTTACTCAGAAGATCTTGCAATTGCTCCTTCAGTTCCTTGAGTTCTGCTGGTGCCATCCTATAAGGTGGAATAGAGATAGGATGAGTCCCTGGGTCTAAGTCACTCCTGAAGTCAATATCACGATCTGGTGGCATGTCAGGCAAGTCCGCGGGGAACACATCCGCAAACTCGCGTACCACTGGAACCTAATCAATGGATGGAGTATCTACACTGGTATCACGGATATATGCCAAATAAGCTAAATACCCCTTTTCTACCAGCTTCCTAGCACGGACAAAGGATATTACTTTCTTAGGGAGGGGACTAAGGTTACCCCTCAACTCGAGTCTAGGTGCCCTGGGCATGGCTAGTTTAACAGTCTTAGAGTGACAATCAAGTATAGCATAATGCGGGGACAACCAATTCATACCCAAAATAACATCAAAATCTATCATGTCTAAAATCATCAAATCTACCCAAGTACTATACCCCATAAAAGAAATTGCACACGCAGGGTAGACGCTATCCACTATCACTGAGTACCCAACAGGAGTAGACACAAAAATAGGGGTATTGAGAGTATCACACATCATATCCAGGCCTACAGCAAAATAAGTAGACATATAGGAAAAAGTAGAACTCAGATCAAACAAAACAGAAGTCATACGGTCGTAAACGGAGATAGTACCTGTGATAACTACATCAGAGGCCTTAGCCTCGGCTCTTCCTGGAAAGGCGTACAAGTGATCGGGCCCCCCGTCGCCTACGTACCACCACGATTACCATTACCAGTCTGAGCCCCGCCCCTGCCGGGCTGCTATCCGCCTCTTCCTGCCTGAGGACTTCCTCGGTTAGGCTGGGCACCACCCTTACCCGTGGTGTGGCCACCCCACCCTGCCGGTGCGTGATCCTTACCCCCTCGATCTGGTGCTTATGGAGCTCGAGAAGGCTGATACTGAGTCCCCTTCCCACTCTGTCTAAATCTAGGGCAATATCTCTTAATATGCCCTATCTCACCACACTCGAAGCAAGAACGGTCCAGTGTAGGCCGCTGAACAGATGATGATGAAGCAGTATAGCCTCCCTGCTGACCGGAAGCCTGATAATTTGCCCCTGAAGGGCCCCCAGCTGACACCTACATCTCGGACTAAACCGGACGCCCCGAATAAACCTGTGAACTCTGACCCCTCAAAAAAGAGTTGCTAAACGTCCCACCCCTACGGGTCTTCTTCTCTACATGTTTCGCCTGGCTCTCCTGCCTAATACTCTCAACGGTACCGACGTGCTCCACTACCTCCGGAAATGAAGCCCAGTGGCTACAAGCTGAAGAGCTGATAACTGAAGCCCAGTGTTCAACCCTTTCACGAACTGCCGTATCCTCTCCCCTTCAGTGGGCAGCAACTGAATAGCATATCGGGATAGGGAGTGGAAACAGGACTCATACATAGCAACCGACGAGTTTCCCTGATCAATAGTAGCAAACTCATCCTTCTTTCGGTCTCTTATAGTACGCGGAACGTACTTGTCCAAAAATACAGAGTAAAACTAGACACAAGTCAACGGAGGAGACGAAGCTGGCCTACACTCCATATAAGCCCTCCACTAATGCTTGGCATCACCTAAGAACTGGAACGTCACAAACTCTACCCCGTACTTATCTACGGTCCCCATTTTATGGAGTCGCTCATGACAGTCGATGATGAACTCATATGCGTCCTCCGACTCAGTACCATAATACACAGGAGGCTTCATTTTTGTGAACCTCCAGAATAGATCATGTTCCTCACCAGTCATCACTGGCCCTGCAACTGGCCTCGAGAAGGCCTCAAAACCAGGAACCTCATCCAAGCGAGGCGCCACTGCTGCTACGTGCTGTACCCCTGGAGCCTGTGCTCTGTCCGGATCTGGAGCCGCTGCCCTTGCGCCCGGTCTGTGCTAACCCACGCAACAGAATTAACACTTATGCCATCGTGTCTTGTACACCCTAAGCAGTTGCAGTTCCTAGTGGGACTGGTACAGCTGCTGGCTGGGTTGCTGCTGCTGCAACTCTCGCTGCCTCGTTAGGGACCACTGGAGGCACGGGGTTGACCACTGGAGGCACGGGGTCAACCACTGGGACAACACCCCCAGCTGGGGCTGCCCCTCTGCCAGCTCCTCTGCCCCCTCCTCATCCTTTAGCTGCTGTCGCGCGCGTTCTCGCCATCTGCGAGAGAATAAAGGATAGTCAGATACCAATTTGAATCAGTAGATACTAATTGGAATCAAGTGGCACGAAATAAAAAAGAAAATGGAGTTTTCCTAGTGTCCGGCAGCCTCCCGAATATAAGTACAGATGTCTCCGTACTGATCTAGAAGACTCTGCTAGACATGTCCTGGTACGTTCAGATCGACGAACGTAAACCACTGATACCAACTTTGTCACGACCCGACCCACCATGACTGGCACCTAACTAAATCCTAGTGGGCGAACCAACACACAAGATCTCTATTCATTCAAATCTGATTTTATATTAAGCAAGTCAAACGATTATACTCATTCATGCATTAATTAAACTGGATAAGTCATGCCATAAAATACTAAAACGAGTGCGGAAGTCTAACTGTTACAAATTCCCCAAAATCTGAAAGTCATCGTACAGAACTCTAAGCCAAAACACGTCTAAGAACTGAAATCTATCTAACGAATATCCATAATGTCCAGAAAAAGAAAAGACATCATAAGTAGAAGATCCTCGGGCGGCCAGGCATGAAAAGCTCACCCCAAAATCTGTTAGCAATTACCCTCCACGCTAGATGTGAGGACGAGTAGCGGTCTCTATAGCACAATCTGCACTCAAAGAATGCAGCAAGGTAGTATCAGTATAAACACTATTTACCGATAAGCATCACAGGCCGACTAAGGCTAGTATCATGCATATCTTATGAAATCACTAGAATCAACAAGCCAGTAAATCATATACGAATATCAATACATCACAATAATTCAAACACAGACAAACACAACAAATCACCAAATTGCCAAGAATCACAAACACGTTAACTACAACGGAGATAAAAGTACACTATACCCCACTCGATGTACACGTATGCTATCTGATGTCATTGCTCAGTAGTCATGACCTGCAGGGGACCCATGGTGTCTATGTACCACTCGTTCCGGAACACTCCTCGGATCCGAGCACAACCTCTGCTCCAGAACGAACCTCGGATGCGGGATATAACAATAAACCTCTCATTTCCGCAATTAACCTCGGACCACGAGCCCATAAGCTAGGCCACATAGGTGTCTTGTCATACCTTCTCAATAACTGTATTTACCTCATCATTTCATGTCACAATACCCTCGAGAAGACTATATTAACTTCTCCTCACAATACATCTACTACAGGTTAAATCACACAGGAATAATGACCTGAAGCCTACACCGCATTCAATCACAAGCACATAAGAGCTTAACCACACAATATCATGTAATGAATACTAGACATGCTTTCTTATAATAAAATCACAAACATACATTCAACTAACCCAAGTCTAACTCAAGTAAACCGTAACCTACCTTAAAGCAGAGCTGGAACAATGAAAGTCACTCTGCTACAGCTTTCCCTTTCCTCAAAGCCTCCGAACGCTCAACGTCTAGAAATAGAGGGCCCAATGAGTTATAATACTCAATCACAAGTTCCAACGCAAGAATACCCTTCCCTTACCCCCTTCCAAGGATTGGATGATTTTCTAGGTGATAAACAACCTATTTAGACCCTTAGTAATCATTAATCATCAATTTATAACAACATTCTATCAATATTCCCTCTACAAACAGTTTTCCATGGCAAAGACACCATTTTTATCGAACCTTAGGTCTCCAATCACTTAGTTTATGTCTCTAAATGTTCAATTTATGACCAAGAACAACTAACCCACGCATTTAGATGATAACTAAGCGATAATAATAATATCCCAATAAGTTTAGAAGTTCCATTAATATTCTAGGGTTTCTAATTCAATTTCACCATTACGGACCCAAGAGGATGATTATAATCATGAAGGGGAAAGGAATGGAAGCACTAGAACTTACCTCAAAAGATTGTCTTGCCCTAGCTTCGAATTTCTCTCTAAGTGTTTGTTGGGAAGTGCATTGGGGTGTTATGAATGAGAAAATAAAACTTAGGCATTTAAAACCCGGCTACTGCCTTTCGTTGACCGCTGTGGTAGCCGCTACGATGCTGCAGCGGTCCCGCTATAGCGGTCAAGTGACTGATACCCCCACTTTATTGACTGACCGCTATGGCGGTCGGTTCACCGCTATAGCGGTACCGCCACAGCGGCCACCAAAGAAATGATTGGCCGCTGAAAGCAGTCAAGGCGCCGCTATAGCGGTACCGTCGCAGCGGTAATCCCATCACTGTAGCGGTTTATTTTGGGCAGTGAGGTCGTTTTCTGTCTAGTTTTTCCCCCTATCACCCCACATTTCATCTAACGCCTTAAAACACAAAACGAAACATGCATACATACAAAACGACGCCCTACGAATCTACCCGCAGCCTCGAAATTCCCAATGGTGTCCTAAATTTCCATAACGACCGGAAAGGTTGTTACAATTCCAGTCTAATAGCTAATATGGAATATGATCAATCAATAAATGCAAGCACCATGCCACAAGTCCAGGACTCAAAAAATTAACTCGATACAATATGAATATGCAACCATCGCAATCAATAGGAGGAGTATGTATTGACTCCTTCCTTTTCGTAACACATCAATGTCACCTCAGGTTTCGGTGTATAAAGAAGTGGCGACAAGTCGACATAAGCATCAATCATACCAACCTAAGTAATATCCAACCATACATCATGTCCGAAGACCTAATCATGCTTTCTCTCATCAATTCTGCTCCATATACAATTAGCTAATCAAAGTCTAACTCGAGTAAACCATAACCTACCTCAGATGCAGAACTGGAACAATACAAGCTACTCCGCAGGAGCTTTCCCCATTCGCAATGCTTCGAAACTCTCAAAGTCTAGCAATATAACTCTAAGTAAGAAATAGACCTTCTAATCAAGTAAGAACAACAATTGGGCAAGAATACCCAATTACTTATATCTATTTCAAATGGGTGAACTTTCACTTAGTAATGAATTTATCATAATCTCAATCCCAACAATCATAACCTTCCAATTTATGGGTTTTCTAATCAAGTTACCCTTTTTAAAATAGATTTTAGGCCAAAGTTCCCATTTTTATTATAACTTTAACTCTTAATACACTATTCTCGTCATTATTAATTAAATTCTCATCCTAAAAAGTGATAATCTACACTCTCAAGTGATAAAACAGTAATAAAATCAACATTCCACATTTTATTCCAGGGTTTATCAATTCTAGGGTACTAGGGCCTTCACCCACCATTAATTGTAACGACCCATTTGGTCGATATTATGTTCCCGACCCTTTTGATCCCTTTTCAAGCTTTATTATCTCATATTTGATTCGTGAGGACCATTGACACGCTTCCTGAAGTCATCGGATATGATTTGGGTGACCATTTGGAAATTTGGGCTTAAAGCAAAAAAAGCTTAACTTAAAGTTGACTTTTGGGTAAACGGATCTTTTTTGAATATTTGTCGATTCTGAGAGGTCCGGATAGTTATTTAGAACTTGTGTAAATATTCGGTTTGGTTCCCACCGCACTCGGGTGTATTTTGGGACTTAGGTTAGAAAGTTGATGTTGAGGTATCGGGGGTTGATTCAGTTAACGAGACCTTCGTTGGGAATTCTGAGGTCACGAGTGCGTTCGTAGTGTGTTTTTATGTATGTCTGTGTATGTGGTAAGTGATCAGATGGCCTCGGGTGATAGTCGGGATTTCGAGATTGAGTTGTGATTATTTTAGGGAAATCTGGTTCTGGTGCCCGCTATAGCGGCTCACCACAACGGTCTAGTTCTTTCTGGGATGCCTGCTGAAGCAGTCTGAGTATCCGTCGGGGTGGCACCACCGCAGCGATACCGTAGACGCAGAACCGGTATCGAGCAGGGATTATTTCTTTAACTAAGCACTAAAATTCTTATGTTTCCCATTCTTTATTATTTTTACTTTAGAGTTCTTGGGTGCTTTTCAAGGATATTCTTGGAGGAGATTCTTCGTGGTAATTTCTTCAAACTCCTTTACTATTCCATTATCCGTAATCACCTTAGAATTCCTTTATGTTGATAGTTCACTAAGTGTTGGAAGATTAAAAGTGGGTTCAATGAGTTCTTCTTTCTAGGCTTTTAATCATTATTTGTCGATTAGGTTAGCTTCTTTGAGCATTGAATTGATGACTAGAATCTATAATTGCATGATTCTCCCTAATTAGTGGCTAAATTATGTGATTAGAAATTAGGGTTTATACCCAAATTTGGGGGTTTGGCCTAGAATTCGAATTTGAATAAATTTTTGGTTATTCTAGCTTGATATTGATAAGAATTGATCACTTAGAGCTTTAATTTCATGTCGGAACTTTTAGATTCCTAATTCCACCCCTCTAGTTCTTAAATCCTATTCCATAGGTTGGGGATTTGAGCTTGAATAGAAATAAAGTTTCTTTGATGTTTTTCTTGATTATAATTCCATGATTCGAATATGCTCAGACTTTCTTAATCTTAAGGCTCTAAGGAAAGAAAAGGCTAAGGTGTGATTGTGGAAACCTTGCTGTTCGGCCTTCCAGATATGTTACGGTTTACCTTATGGTGAGACTTTAATTAGTGAAGCGTATGTTTAGATGATATTGTCGGAGAATTCATGTAAGCCTTCGGGTACGAAGTTGGGATATATATTGTCTTAAGTTGGGCCTTGCTGTATAATTTGGGGGCTAGCCACCCCGTAGTGTTGTTGACTTATCTGATTAATTACTTTTTGGCATTGTTGAAACATTGATACCGTGGAAAATGAGAATTGTGATTCCATTATGGCTTATTGTGTAGCCTTGTCATTGATATTACTTTTGTGCCTGAGAGGCACTGTTGAGAGTTGTGATTCCATTGTCGCTTATTGTGTAGCCTTATCATTGATATTACTTGTCTGCCTGAGAGGTACTGCTGAGAGTTGTGATTCCATTGTGGCTTATTGTGTAGCCTTATTATTGATATTACTTGTGCCCTTGAGAGGTACTGCTGAGATTTATAATTCTATTGTGGCTTATTGTGTAGCCTTATCACTAATATTACTTGTGTGCCTGAGAGGTACTGCTAAGAGTTGTGGTACCATTATGGCTTATTGTGTAGCCTTACTATTGATATTACTCGGGTGCTATGTGTGGTGCTATTTCGGACAGAATTGGTTGTTGATATCACATTTCATCATATGCATACGCATTTCTATGATGCATTGACATATGCATGGTTCTGGTGCTGGTGATGATATGTTAGAGAGCGTATCCTCGGAGGTTTCTACCAGAGAGCGTAAGAAAGATGAGTGTCCGATACCCGAGATCTTGTTCGGGATCTTAGGAGTGTCAGATACTCTAGGTCTTTTCAAGATCATGAGAGTGAAGCGATTGTCAAGATTTTGCCAGAATTGTGAGGTACCGGTTGCCAAGGTTGTTGCCAGAACCGTGAGGTACATAGACTTCGCGGTCTCCCATGGGTCATGAACATCGAGACGTGATGTTCCGCTCAAGGCATGTGTGTACAGGGTGTTGATATATGGTCATTGCATTCATATCATCCACATCATTGCATTGCATTGCACTTGTTATCATCATTGTGTTTGGTTGTTATTGTATTGTGGATACTTGATCGAATACTTGGTTGAATATTTTACTGGTTTTAATGAGTACTTGGAACACTTGAGGACAATAAGCTTGATCGGATATGATGAGACTGGGAACACTCGGGTTTAGATACTTCGCTATAGACTTGATCGGTTATGGAACCTTGTTGGTAGCTGATGGTTTGAATACTAATGTTAATTATTGATACTTAAGGACTTGTTAGGTATTGTTGAGGTTGTATTATACTTGTACTTGTTGATTTATGTGTTTATCCGGCACTGTTGTCTTTATATGCATTAGCTAAACCTAGTCGGCCTATGATACCTACCAGTTTGTTGTTTGTACTGACCTGCACTTGCTGCATTCTTTTATGAATGCAAAGTTCCAGGTAGGATCGACCTCTGCTTCTCGTGGCTGATAGTGGTTCGAGAGTTGCTGCTTAGAGTCTTACAGGGTGAGCATAGGTACATCCGACGCCTTGGAGATTCTTCTTTTATTTATGTCTTACTTGATATTCCGAGACATATTCAGACTATTGATGCATTTTATTACTCTCAGACTTGTAGTATCTAGTTAGAAGCAGACCAAACTTTGGATGGATTTGATGCATTTCCTTACTTCTGCATATTTCTATATTAGTATCGTCAGACTTACGTGATTTTTATCTCTTCCGCCTGTTTATGTGTTTATTCATAATTTTACGAATGTTGGGATAAGAGTTCGCCTACCGAGGTGGAAAAGGTAGGTGCCTGCGCGACTTAACTAAATTGTGTCGTGACACTAATGGACCTTAGGCTAGTCATAGGACCTGAAGAAGAACGGGGAATGAATTACATAAAGTTTGGAACTTGCCTTCAAGGAGAAACTTCACCATAGCCTTAGAAAATCGTCTCACTTTCTTGGGAATTGTTTTTGGTGTTATGTGGTGAATGACTTCGAAATTTGCAATATAAAAATGGGTTTCTGCCTCCCATCGACCGCTGCAGTGGTCTCGCTATAGCAGAAAATCCCACTGCTACGACCGACCTTATTAAACCCGATTTCCCTTGGCGGCGACCCGCGCCCCGCTGTGGCGGACTCGTTGCAACGATCCCCCCTACTGCAGCAGTCACATCCGACCAGTAACCTCTGGTTTTTTGCCAATTTTTCACCCAAAATCCCAACATCAATCCGAGGCCCTACAGACACAAACAAAACATGCACACATATGTAAAAACACGCTATGGACTCACCAGTGACCTCAGAATTCACAATGGAGGTCTAATTTACTAAGTCAATCCCCCAACGGAAATAAGTCAAGTTTTCAAACAAGTGCACAAATACAATCAAAGGCCTTTATTTCAGAATTCTAGCTCCTTAAGTTATCACTAGACTAGCTCATAGTCTCGAAAATGAACCGATCAGGACTAAAATGGTCAAAGCTCACATAGCGACCTAGCGGGTCGTCACAATCACATGTTTAGTAGTTGTCACCCCCCAAATCTTGAGAGTCGTGGCCAACACCCAGTGTTGTACTCGGCCCGATCGAACCACTCTGTAATGGTGACTCTGGAGGGTAACCCTCAACTTAGGCCGACGAGGCCTACCTGCAAACATACAATACCAACCAAGGCCGACATGGCAGTATCCTGAATTATTTGTAAGTAACAACTATCATACCGGAAGGGCGCACACACCCAAAACATACATATATAACTGCGTAGGCCAACGAGGCCGCCATAAACTTCTACAACCAACAGTACCAAAATGAACATATACAAGGGCCAGCAAGGCTGTTACGTTGACATACATATCATAGAGGAATACATCTACAAGCCTCTAAAGAGTAATGATTGTACTATGGCCGGGACAGGGCCCTGACCTACCCTTCATTTATATATACACAAAACATGGGACTGGGTAACTCCAAATGGCATGAAGCATACCACTCTAGCTGGTACTCGGCAATCAACTGAGGCGGTCTCTCCAGCTGCCTATCTGAACCTGCGAGCATGAACACAGCGTCCCCAAGTAAAGGGACGTCAGTACGAAATAATGTGTCGAGTATGTAAGGCGAATAAAACTAATACTGAAATGAAATATAAGATAACTGACCATAAACTGAAGAGTTAATAAAGAATATGGTTGTACTTACTTGCCTCTGGCATCTAACAACTAATAATATGACATCAAACACTTAGCACTTATCCTCGTATAAGGCTTCTAGACATGCATGATTAGCCCGGTAGGCACTCATTGTAGCCCCGAAGGCAGTTTGTATGTATATCATAGCCCCGAAGGCAAGCGCGCATCTGTATAGCCCTGGAGAAATCTGTATGGCCAATAGCCCCGTAGGCAAGCATCATAGCCCCGAAGGAAAACATCATAGCCCCGAAGGCAAGTATATACTTCTATAGACTCTACAATCTCACTTCTATCTACTAGCTACATGAGAAACAATGCTAACTGAAAGTGAACTCCCGACGAGGGAACCAACTATACGAATATCATGAAATGACATAGACATGGAATCTCTGTGAGTGGCACCTCTTTATGCACTTGGTCAGGACTCGCTTGATAAGGTATCATGCCAAACAAAGAAAGAAGGATAGTCTTTACATACCTCGTAGCGCCAATACGAACTAACCACGAACTCGTCTCAACTAGGGCTTCAACCTATAACAATGGCAATATGTTTATCAACTCGGTGAATAACAGTATATGTTGTATATCGAATGATAATTAATTTTTATAAAGAATCGGGTAGCAATTCCCCTAATTTATACACATCCACAACTCAACCACAAGATCATCAACATTAACAAGAAGTCACAACTCAAGAACACATCCAAATCAGTCCAATATACATTATATAGAACACTGCTATACATTCTTCCTCTCTACATCCATAGAGTATAATAAAAAATAGCACACATATTCCTCATGTCAATCCAGCCACTTTAACAATATTTGAACAACCATCAAGAACAGCCCACACTCCGACAATAACAAGAATGCGATATACGGTGTATCTTCCATCTTTTCCCATCAAACAAGTTGGCTAAAGGTTACACAAGCTAAATTACATCTAGAAGGTATGAAATCATACTCAATCAAGTAAGAACAACTTCAACTTCAAATTACTTCTCCGCAAAGAAAACTCTAATCTTCCATACAAGAAGAACAACTCACTTCCATAATCACTACTAGCTTGCTAGCACTTGAATCACCTTAATTATCTTTGGATTTGACCTAGCTTGATATATCTTTGGGGAGAGGGATTGAGAGCTTATAGGAGCTATGTTAGGATGAAAATGACATAAAAATAGGGTCACGAAATATATATATAACAAGAACTAATTTTAGCCAACCTAGATCTAAGTCTGGGTCTGCGTCACAGATGGCCAACTGGGGACGCAGATCCCAATGCATTTCCAGGCAAAAATCCAAGAATTTCTTGGCCACAAATACGGCCCCTTCTGTGAGGCATACTGGGTTTTGCATCGCAGAACACTCCCTCAGCACACCGAACTTCGACAAAATGCATTCTCTTTGATTTGTTTAACCTCTAATCCTTCCAACACTTAATAAAAATGATCTCACACTCTTGGGTACTTAAGGTCAACATGAATCCTTGCTCCTAATCGCAATAATAATCACACTCTTCGAGTCTACGCCAATTAACCTATAGGAAAACTCAACATTCAAAGGTATGAGGTGTAACAGTAGTATTATATTTACTATATCACTTAAAATAATATTTACCATAAAGATGTATTTGTAGTTACCTTATAAATGACCTGATTGTATAATTATTTTTTATGCGGTCATTATATAAAGCTAAATGTTATAATCTATTTTCAAAAGTCACGACGGACACTTATAACAAGCTAGTAACAATTAAGTGGACCAGTATAATTAATCATAATCCCATCCAACAAAATAGTCATAGCATAAGTAGAAATTTCACTCTAGACCAAATATGACATCGATGCCAATCCATCACAACAAGCTCAAAGACATCAATTGATGCAAATCAATATAGTTAACTTTAAAAAGAAAACAATCTACACACCCAGGATCTCATCCTTGTGGTGTCGGGGGTTTAGAATGGACTCTTACCATGTATATTAAACAAAGGAAATTTACAAAGAATGAAAAGGGACATATAGACAAAACTTCATAATTCAAAGGGTCTCAAAGAACACCAAAAAAGGTCACCGACCATCTATTATATAGAATACAACCTAGTACACTAAGTTAGAAACCATAGAAATTTAGAATTACACATATCAATAACACATACCGAGTCAAGTAACAAAAATCAGTATCAATGCTTAATTATTAAAATGATTGTAACACATTCTTCAACATGTTTCAACCTATCATGTCAATATCATAAAACATTATAGCATACTTCGATAGAGATGAAGAAATCTCATAGCAGACACGTTTTTAGCTCAAAAATGCATACTGGCCCTATAACATACTAGATATTTAGAATCGTTTGCAAGTATTTAAGCATAGCGTGGCTAAGTGATCCAAATCACATTGGGCCTAGTGCCTAGGTGGTTTGGCCGATAGTGGGCCAAGAAATATTAAATGGTGACGTAATGTTCTAAATCACACTTTAGGTCTCAGCTTATTTCTTCTTCCACAAAAGTCTATCGAACTTATTGAGGCAATTTGTAAACCTGCTTAACTGGACAAGCTGATATATCTAAAAGAGATTTAGTTGGTTGGGATAAGGTATGCCTACCTAAGGGAGCAGGTGGTATAAACATCACTAATATGAAGATACGGAACCACGCTGCTGTTTGTAAGATTCTTTGGGCACTAAGTCAGAGAAAAGAGAAGTTATGGATTACTTGGATCCATATATAATATATAAAGATACAATGATTGGAAGAAATTAAGGCACTCATACAGACTCCTAGATGATTGAAAAGTGTTCAACATGAGGTGGTGCACCAAGAGAAATTTTAGATTTCTAATGCCTGCAAAATTCTAAGGGAAGACATAGATGGAAGAATCTTGTTTGTCACAATGCTTCATGGGAGGCTTAGAACTCAAGATAACTTGTTGAAGTGGGGAATCGATGTGGATGGGCTATGCCCTTTCTCTCAAGTAGAAGTAAAAGAAACAGCTGATTATCTTTTCTTTAGCTTTCCCTTCAAAAAGGATATCTGGCATGGATTTCTTTTTAGAGCATATGGACAACATGTAATTCAGAGATGGGTTATGGAGTAGGAGTGAGTGAACTAGCAAGCTCGAAGACTTCGAACAAGGGGCCCTATCATGAAGGCTGGGCTTATAACATCTAGATAGAAAGAAATCCTACAATCCTTCAAAGTACAACTTGTCCTAAGGAACTAATTCTATGAGCAGTAAAGATAGGACTATGTACTAGATTTCGACATAAGAATAGGATGTTTGATTTTCTTTGTTCTATTTAGGTAGTTGGGCTGAGATTGACTCTTTGAATTGGAATTCGAGTAGGTTTCGTTTGAGAAAGGTATGTTTCTGATTGGCTCCTCCCTAGTCCCGTATTTTCACTTGGTAATTAATAGAGGTTGTTTAATTGTCAAAAAAAAATATCAAACTGTAAAAAACTAGCATTCAAGATGTTAAAGTCTCATTTACATCAAAATTGGAAGGTTCTGTAATCCTGAATACACAAATCACCCTTAATGTGATACCTCCAACATGCATCAGTCTATGCAAAGTATCAATAACAATATCAATTATACTAATTAGGATCAAATATCATATTTTTAGGTCAATTCAAAGTCAAAATTAACAAAAAGTCAACCCTGGGTCAAACTAGTCAAACCCAAAAATAAATTATAAATTTGAATTACACATAAGCTCATGATTCCGACTACATAAATAGATTCCTAACTAGAGTTCAATTCCACCATCAAACCCTCAAATAACCTAAATAGGAAATTAGATCTAAAATCTGCACTTTCACCAATAACATCGCACATTTTTGTCATCTAAATCTAACAAAAATAAATTACAATCATCAAAGGATAATATAGAATCACTACCTCAAAAATAAGGATAAAGGTGAATCGTTGAATATCATTCATGATCTCCTCTTCACCAAAAATGATATAAATATTATTTGATTTTGGCAATGTTCATATTTATATCAAGAAAATTCCTTCATTGTGATTGCGGACACAGGCTCATGATTGTATAGGCTTATAAAGTTAGACCTTCACTTTCACAGCTAAGCCCGCTCAATCGTGTAAAGTACTTCACTGAAGTCAGCTCTCCGCTTAACCTTTCGCGAACACAATCCATGGAGACGCAATCATGGAGGGTCAGTGTCTCTTTGACTAATCAAATTTTCACTTCGATAGCGGCTTGCACGAAAACTGTGCACTAGATTTTCAGTCACTATTGTAAGTTTCAAATATTTCCAATTTTAACCCGAGCCTCCTTGGCCTTAAACTGAATTATATACCAAAAAATTTCACGGCATAATACCAACCTACACAGAATCTAAAATCATGAATTGAACACAAATACTCAAAATGAGGGATTTGGTTATCACGCTAAATCTCAAAAATCATTTAAGTGATCTGCTATTGTTTATTTTACATTATCATTTTATATAAGTTAAACTCATATTATATTAGATCTCTACATGGGAGGATATGACTAGCTAAGCTATAAATATACTTAGAGAGTGTCAATATTGAATGAGTACAAAAAGTTAGAGAGAGAAGGTAGTTGTTACATCAGTTTATAGCCATTATTTGTCTTACTCTCACGGCTCCTCTTCTCGATGGGGCCGCCAGCCGGTAATCTATCGTTAGTAGTAAAGCTACAACTTCTTTCCCACTCAGCTACAACCCATTCTCTTCTCCACTCAAAACAATCTCCTGCCTTGGAGCTCATAGTTGATAACACCTACGCTACCACTTTATCGAAGCCCATAAATCCGGCAAATCAAAATTGTCCAAAGAGGATAATGGCAAGGAGGACGATGCACAATGGAATTCCAGCTTTAATTTTCAAAACAAGAGACTATCATGGTGTCATGACCAAACCCTGTAGATGAATCATTGCAGGGCGATTCCTAAAATCAAGACCCCAAATTCACACGATTAGATCAAAATTTTCTGAGAAATTCTCACTGAAAGAAACAGCTAAAATTGAGGTTTTTGATAATTTCAACATCTTCTTGACCTTCAATAACGATGAAGACTACATCATTGTACTCTACAAAAGAGTCATCAAAATTGAAGGATGCCAAAGTTGGCTTCAAAATAGACCCTTGATTTCAAACAAGAGGAGGATATTCCAATCGTACTGGTGTGGGTGCTAAAACCGGGCTTACCATTTCATCTACACACATGGGACTATGCTAAATAGATCACTGCTGTAGCAGGTACTCCTATTGAACTCGATATGGCTACTAAATCTATGACTAGGTCTAGTATGACTATGGTACGAGTTGAAATTGATCTAATGAAACAGTTGGTTCATAGTGTTTGGGTTGATACTGAAGATGAAAATGAACCCTTAAAAGGTTTTGTTCAAAAACTTGAATATGAAAATATTCCCAAATACTGTAAACACTGTAAGAAACTAGGTTATGCTTTGATTCAATGTCGTGTGTTAGAAAAGAAAAGTGATAATGATAATAAGGAGGCTAAAAGAATTAAACAACACACTACTCCAAAGGAGGCAGTTGAACAATCTAATAGTGTGCTTCAAAAAGGCAAAGTTAACAAGATGAAAGAGATTGGGAAAAATGAGAAACAGGTTGGAATAAATGTTAGTTACTACTGAGAATCAACTTGCATAGATCGAAAGAGAAGTTCAGAGAAGTGACACTGATAACCACCAGAGAGGTAACACAGAGAAAAAGTGCACCTCCAAAGCAAACTTTCAAGCCTACTAGTGCCATTTTTAGGGTTGATAAACCTCATCCTACAAACTATGTCAACAATGAGAGAACTCTACAAAATAATGGAAACGATAAAGATTCTGAACAAATTGGAATTAAAGAGCCCCAAACAATTCTAAATTATGATGGACATGAGGAAGCAACTCCAAAAAAGCAAAGCCCAAGATGCAAGGAGTCTGATAGGAATGATCAAGAAAAAAAGGAATTATAAACTCAGCAAATGCTAATGAACCTCATAGCTCCTTGCAAATAGTGATAGCTGACAATCTAATTAACCTATCAGTATGAGTATGTCAATACCAGAAGTGGGCATATATGGAATCCTGAAGGCTAAACCTATTATGATTAACATCCCCAATGAACTAGATGTTATGTTATTTCAAGATGGATGGGAAGCTATCTCAAATAGGAAAGCGAAGGAGAACAAAAAGTGTGCTCATCAGGAAAACCAACAGAATACTGTTGGATCATCCAATAGCAGTCCAAAAACAAAGAACAGACACCAGAGCTACATTTTAACTAGTAATAGCTTTGATAAACTGGAGGATTACAGAATTGAGATTAACAGCATCAACAAAATTCCTCCTATGAAAGCAAGGAAGACCCCTGGTAGCTCAAGCAAACCCCTCAAGAATGATAATGAGAATAAGCAGGCTAACACTGATTAATGGAATGAAGATTCCACTATTAAAAAAGAACCATCAGAAGATGAATATATTGATATGGAACGGGATGAGGTAGATGAGTCAGACCAAGATGATGAAAATGACAAAGATAATCAAAAAGAGGAGCTTAAAGTGACTGAGCAGAAATACAAGCAAGAGGGTCGTACTCCTAGATGTCTCAAAAATGATAATGATGAGAAAGAAAGGAGAATATCACCTTTCACTAGGAATCAAAGGAGAAACTTACAAAAAAATACCACCACTGGTCTTAATGATTACTACACTCAACTGGAATATTAGGGGCATAAAGTCCCAAGCTCCTACAGAAAGATTGAAGTACCTAATCAAACAACACAAAATCTCTTTCATTGCCTTACAAGAACCTTTTGTGAAAGACGACAAAATTGATAAATTCAAATATATTCTTGATATGCAGGGATGTTACAACAATATAAGCAATACGATCCGGATATTTTGGAAAGACACTCTGAATTGTAGTGCCATTTCCAATGAAGACCAAATGGTGACCTGTGAAATCAAGGACCATCCTAGTGGGAAATATTTCTACTTATCAATAGTTTATGCTAAATCTAGATCTACTGGTAGAGAAAACCTATAGAGATACATGAGATCATTTGCATATATTAATGATAGTCCATGGGCCATGATTGGAGATTTCAACACTATTCTCAAGGAAGAGGAAAAAATGAGGGAGACCACATAGACTACAAAGAAGCATTCCATTCGTTGATTGCCTTCATGACTGTGGACTAATTGATATGGGATTTTCTGACAACAAATTTACTGGTGTAATGAAAGGCATGATAGGATGTCATTTGAAAAAGATTAGATAGGATGTTGGCTAATGAAAATTGGGAGGAATATTTCTTCAAGACCTCAGTCATTCACTTGGCTAGGTATTGCTCTAACCACTGCCCTATTTTGATCTACATCTGTTTGGAGGAAAAAATTTCATCAAATATTTTAGGTATTTGAATTACTGGACTGATCATGAAGGGTTCCTTAGCATTGTTCAGAACCAGTGGGTAGATGATATTGAGAGTAATATTTTCTGGAGAATTCAATAGAAACTGAAAACGACTACTAAAGTTTTAAGTAGTTGGTCTAAAAACAGCATTGGTGATATTTTTTAACAAGCTAAACAACTTGAGAAGTTGGTGGCTACTAAAGAATGTATCTATATGGACTCCATGAATCAAAATGACAGGATGAGCCTTAATAAAACCAAGATTGAATTAATGATACAACAAAAAATGTTGAATGCTTTTTGGAGACAAAAGGCAAACCTAAAATGGCAATTGGATGGTGATGAGAACACCAAGTACTTTCACAACATTATTAGAGGTATAAGAATGTCCATGCAGATTAATAGAATAAAATTTTATGATCATTGGTTGGAAAATGATGAATAAATTGCAAGTGCTGCAGTTAATTTTTACCAACAGTTATTTTCTCAAGAATATTGCTTCATTGAATGCTTGGATGTAATTCCTCATTTGATCACTAAAGAGGACCACTTTATACCGTTAAAAGAACCTACTATTGATGAAGTTAAAAATGTTGTATTTAACTCTGATGCCAACTGTTCCCTAGGACCCGATGGCTTTAATGGATGCTTCTTTCAAAAGAACTTGAGATATTACCAACAAAGATCTGCTAGAAATGATGAAGGTTGTGATGAATGGTACTCAAATGCCAAAATACTTCACCAATCCCTGTTTAATTCTCATTCCTAAGGTTGATGCTCCACAGTCCTATTCTGAGTTCAGCCCTATCAATCTGAGCAATGTCTCCCAAAAAATTACTTCTAAAGTTTTCAATGAGAGACTGGCCAGAGTTATTCCCAAGATCATTTCCCAAAATCAAAGTGGTTTTATCAAAAATAGATCAATAAGTGAGAATGTTCTTCTTGCTCAAGAGATCATCCATGATATCAAAAAACCTAACAGAGGGAATAATGAGATCATCAAGTTAGACATGAACAAAGCTTATGATTGATTATCTTGGAAACTTCGTTGTGCTGTCATGAGAAAATTTGGTTTTGCTAAGAATTGGATCAATATCAATTAGAACCTCTTGTTTAATATGTGGTGTACTATAAATATCAATGGCAATAGACATGGTTTCTTCAAGTCTCAATGAGGGTTCTAACAGGGAGATCCCATTTCCCCTTATCTTTTCATTATAGCTACTCAAGTTCTTTCTAGAAGTCTAAACAATCTCTTCCAGAAACCCAATTTCAATAGTTTTTATATGCATAATTGTGGTCCCTTAATCAATCATCTAGTCTATGCTGATACTGTGATCATTTTCTGTTATGGGAAAACAATTACTCTTAATCTTATTATGGAAACTCTCCAAAACTATGAAAAATATTCTGGTAAGGTTATTAATAATACTAATCTTTCTTCTTCTTTTATGATTCTATACCTCACAAAAGGATGAAAATCATCACGGTGTGCCTTGATTTCCAGAAAAATGAGTTTCCTTTCAATTATTTGGGATGTCCTATTTTTATTGGTAGGAAAAAATTCATTACATTACTAGTATTGCTAACAAAATCCTCCAAAGTGCAAGTTCTTGGAATAGTAAAATCCTTTCCCCTTGTGGGAAATTTATTCTTTCCAAATATGTTTTAAGTGTTATGCCTACTCATTTACTATATAATTGTCAACCCCCCCCCCCCTCCCTCATCCCCCAAGACTATTGTCTATCAAATTGAGATGGTGTTTTCAAACTTTTTATGAGGTAATGTGGATGGTAGGAATAAATACCATTGGGCTTTCTGGAACAGATTCTGTGCTCCTACTAATGAAGGAGGCATTGGTATCAGATCTCATTTTGAGATATTTGATACCTTTGCCTCTAAATTTTGGTGGATCTTTAGAACTTAAAAGTACATTTTGACTGCCTTCTTAATTGCTAACTATTGCAGGAGAGTTCATCCCATGGTAAAGAAATTCAACTGTGCACATTCACACACCTGCCGAAGGCTTATCAATATTAGAGGAAGAATTGATCAGCTCATACAATGGAAATACCAGTTTTTTGTGGGATAACTGATTTGGTAAGGGCCAATTATCACAATATGGAATAACTTCTACCTCTATTAATACACATGTCTCTTCCTTTTTAATAGATGGTAAGTGAAACATCATCAAACTTCACTAGTGCTTACCCATGATGTTGTAAAGCATATCATGGGAGTTAAAGTTGGATCTTAGACTCTGAAAGATCAACCAATTTGGATTTGTATCTGTAGATGGGAGATTTAGCTGTAACTCTGCTTGGAATGCTACAATGAAATAGCATACAAAAACATTGGTGGACTGTATGACTTGGCACAAAAAGGAACCTTTTAAGATCTCTTTCTTCATATGGAGAATCCTCATGAATAAAACTACAGTGGATACAAATGTAATCAAATCAGGAGTTGCTTTACCATCAAAATGCTCTTGTTGTGCTACTGGAAACCTGGAAGATCGAGAACACCTCTTCAACAATAGTGATATTGTTGAGGAGGTTTGGAACCAGTTCAACAAAGTGGTTAGCATTGTTGGTTAGAATTCTAACATCAGACAAGCTTTAGTTCAATGGTGGATCACTAAAGATAAAATCCCCCTAATGAAAAGGGCAGTTCAAGTGTTTCCAGCAGTTCTTATATGGCAAGTATGAAAATATAGATGCAAATATAGGTATGAAAATAAGAGAATGAGTACTTACAATATCATCACTTCTACTTATCAACAGTTTAATGTCATTGTTCATAAGAAATTTCACAGTATACCTCCTTATATGCACTGAAAACAACTTAGTACTTTGATTCAAGATGTTATTCCTACCTTCTCTATGATTCTTATTAAATGGAATCCACCAGACAATGGATTTCTGAAACTAAATACAGATGGTAGTACTTGGGGCAATCCTAGAACTAGCAGTGGTGGAGTATTGGCAGAGACTCTGAAGGCTACATGACTACAGTATTCTCCACTCCCTTTGGCATAGGATCCAATAACAA
Organism: Lycium barbarum; assembly: GCF_019175385.1. Taxonomy (NCBI): domain Eukaryota; kingdom Viridiplantae; phylum Streptophyta; class Magnoliopsida; order Solanales; family Solanaceae; genus Lycium; species Lycium barbarum. The sequence continues at coordinate 101,262,592 of NC_083347.1, read as the reverse complement.
GGTAGAGACAATGGTCTTTTGATTGGTATCAATTGGCGTTCCAATAATGGTATTCAATTTAGAGATTGAGAGACATTCTCAACTTCTTGTAAACTGGTTACTTGGAAAATTCCCTTCTTGATGTTTGAAATTGTACATGATATCAAAGATCTACTCAACAATTTTAATCAAGTCCATATCAGGCACTACTATAGAGAAGGCAATAATGTTACAGATAAGCTGGCTAAATTTAGAGTGTAGTGTCAGGATACAATCTGGTTTGCTAATCCTTCTCAGATGCCTAAGAAAGCTAGAGGAGAACTCAATGTTGATAGGATGCAATTGCCCTCATTTAGAAGGATTAGTTGCAATACGTTTTTTGTAGGTAGGAACATGTCTAAGCTATATACTTTTGATGTTCCTTAAACTCATTAATATTTAGGAATGTTGCACCCCTACATTGCATACAATTTTTTGAGAGCTTATTTGAAATCCTACAATCTTGTGAATGGAGTCTATTCCATTCAGTAGGTCCTGGGTATTTATAACCCTTTTTGTGTATTGTCTTTGATTAATAAAAATGTCTTGCCACGGTGATGGGGAAAATTTAAAAAAAAAATCTATAAATATACGTACAACTAGGAATTTCAACAACAATCCTTTGATGGTGCATACGGTCATTGTCATTTGGTACGCAAGCTAAATTATCCCGGGATTATAATCCTGCGATTATATAGTCTTGGGACTAATTTATCTCATCTGGGAGGTTGGATAAACTAATCACAAGTTTGATGGGATAGAGTGGGATGTCTAAGAATTAAGTTTAAGCTTCATCTTATACTCAGTTTGGTAGAAGGTAGAAATTTATCCCATATCTTCTACTAAAAAGTATATAAAATTAAGGGAAAATTTCAAAGACCTCCCCTCACTTTTGTAATATTAAGGCTACCTCCCCTATTTTAACTTTTATGTTACAACTATTTTATTCTATTTATTACTAATGAAAAAATAATATATCTGGACTGATTTACCCTCCCTAAGATCATGCTCTTTCAATTAATTATTATATTTTATTAATATCTCCTTTAAAAAGTTATTTCTTATATGATGAATAAGTAAGTGTTCAGTTGATATCATAAAAATGATACTCTTAGTGTAACCCAAAGAGGAGAGATAGGTAAAAAGTAATCAACTCCTTTGAGATTAATTAGTGTTCTTATTTTAGGGTTAAGCTAAGTGTGTATTAAGTATAGACTGAAGTGTGAGAGAGTAAAAGAAGAGAGACCTTCGTGTGACTGAAAAGTTTGTCACTCTTATCCTTCATTGTAATAGTAATCCGAAGGAAAAGAGAAGGTGGTTGATATAGGCCATGAGTCCACCAAACACAGTATAGAGGGACCTGGTTGTGTACCGGTTCCCTTATACAATGTAGTATGTAAAGGACATAGGATGTTACCATAGAAAACTTCTTGCTCAAAGCACGATCAACCCCAGTAGGATTTCAACTCCACTACACGAGCAACTTTCGATTGCAAACTAGGAATTAACTCTCATAATCCCTCACCTTTACAATAGTTGCAACCTATGAACTAACTCTCATAGTCCCTTCACCCTTACAATACACCGATTGTAAGCACCTCCACTTGACTAACTCTAGCTAAGGAAACTAATGCACCTAGACTAAATCTAGCCTAGTTTACCACTCAAAAGCTTGTGGAAACACACTTCCAATAAGCACACTTTGAGAATTTAACTTCTAAATAAGAAGAGTAGGTTTACAGTTTAAGCAAAAACAAACAAAGACTTACAACAACGTAAAGAACTTTAGACTAAATCTGTGTCTAGATCGGGTTCTTCAATTTTGCAAGTGACTTGTTCTTGGGAGAACTTGAGAACTTGTGACAGCAAGGATATGCTCGATTTTGATTAGGTTTTCAAATCTACTCAATATGTTGCTATCACGTTGTATATATAGTGGGAGCATCTGGAATGGATAGATACCACTCATTCACTTTGACCTAAAGCATAGGCCAACTCACACTACTAAAAAAATGGGAAAAACCGACGGACTGCGTCGGTTTTTTCAATGAAACCGACGGGAAACCGACCCTTTACGGTCCGTCGGTTTACATAGCCTCGCTTTTTGAAAACCGACGGACCCCGTCAGTTTTTTCCGACAGACCACGTCGGTTAAATGGTCCGTCAGGTTTTATACAATAATTTAAAAAAATAAAAATAAAAAAACCGACGGACAGAGTCGGTTTTTTTAATTTCTGATTTATTATGTTATATAAAAACAATATATATTTTATGGAAAAACCGACGCAAGACGTCGGTTTTTTATTTAAATTTTTTTATTTTAAATACAAAACCGACACAGTGCGTCGGTTTTTTCATAAAATTTCATAATTATTTTCCAGAAAACCGACGGATTGAGTCGGTTTTCCGTCGGTTTTCTGGAAAATTTCCAAAATTAATTTCCAGAAAACCGACAAACTGCGTCGGTTTTCTGGAAAATTTCCTGCATTCAATTCCTGCATTTTCTGCAGCCACACCTGCACAGAAACTAGTACCAAAAGCAGCTCAAAACTAGCATTAAAATGCTCCAAATCAATTCTAAAAGAGCTACAACACATAAAATCACCCTAAGTAATAATAAAACACATCAAACACTATCTAAACACATCAAATACGATCTAAATAGACCTTCAAAGTTCAGATTTAAATGTCCAACCAAAAGTACCATTAACTAGTTTTAACACAATCTCTTTGCTTCATGGTAACTCTTAGGTATGTCGAATTCTGGACTAACTAGTTCCCATACAAGCTTAATCATTGAGTCCATAGCAGCTTCAGCAACAGTCCAATCTGATTTGATGTTAATCATTCTAACTGCAACAGACAACTTAGAATGCTGACTCCCTACCTAAAGTGGACGACTAGCCTCTTCTAATTCTTGATAGAAGCGTATTGCTTCTTCATTAGGAGGTTTCTCAAAATTTTGCCCAGGTTCAAACCCATACTGTACACCAAAAGCATCATTAACCATATCATTAACTCTATCATATTGGACATGACTATATTCCTGCGACACACTACTTTCACCGACAACCAATTCTAAAAATTGAAAAGTAAATCTAGAGAAATAAAATCTACATTTTAGTATTGAGGTTATAGAAATACTATAACTTAACAATTCTAACTTTGAAAAGCACAATCCCAATCAATTCTAACTTTGAATTCTCAATAACAATTCTAACTTTAATAACTTATGGATTCTAACTTTAATTCTAAAAATTGAAAAGTAAATCTAGTCAAATAAAGTCTACATTTTAGTTTTGAGGTTATAGAAATATTATAACTTAATAATTCTAAATTTGAAAAGCACAATTCCAACCAATTCTAAAAATTGAAAAGTAAATCTAGAGAAATAAAATCTACATTTTAGTATTGAGGTTATAGAAATACTATAACTTAACAATTCTAACTTTGAAAAGCACAATCCCAACCAATTCTAACTTTGAATTCTCAATAACAATTCTAACTTTAATAACTTATGGATTCTAACTTTAATTCTAAAAATTGAAAAGTAAATCTAGTCAAATAAAGTCTACATTTTAGTTTTGAGGTTATAGAAATATTATAACTTAATAATTCTAACATAACTTAATAATTCTAACTTTGAAAAGCACAATTCCAACCAATTCTAAAAATTGAAAAGTAAATCTAGAGAAATAAAATCTACATTTTAGTATTGAGGTTATAGAAATACTATAACTTAACAATTCTAACTTTGAAAAGCACAATCTCAACCAATTCTAATTTGGAATGATCAATAACAATTCTAATAACTTATGGAATTCTAACAAAAAGCACAATCCAACAACAAAAAAAAAAAAAAAAACTAGTCAAAGAATTAAAGTATACATTTTTGCACATATTTAACATCAATAATATTACAAAGAATGATAACTAAGCTAACACAAATACATTGACAAAGGACATGAAATATAGCACAATCTCAAGCCAAAAAAAAATGACAACTAAACTAGTCAAATAAAGTTTACATTTTTTTCACAAATTCAACATTAATAACATTGCAAATGATGTTTAACAAAGCTAAGTAGATTAGCATTAGGCCTAAATTCTACAAATAAAACTAAAATTGAAAGAATTTTAAAAGCCCTAATTTAAGAGAAACTAACCTCAATTCATTAACTTCAAAATGGGTCTGGGGTTGGTGGGGACGGGCTGCGCAGGCGGTGGCGCAGGGCGGTGGGGAAATGGGTGGCGGGGCTGGGCGGAGGGGAGGGGCCGGCGCGTAGCTAGGGTTTGAGGGGAATGGGAGTTTAATTGGGAAGAGGAGAAGAAGTGGGTATGAAAACCCGTCTGGAATGTTTTTAAAGAAAACCCGACGGACAAAACCGACCCTGTCCGTCGGTTTTTCCCGCACGTTTGACCAGATTTGACTCAAAAATTAAAAAAAAAAATAGGAAACCGACCCTGTCCGTCAGTTTCCTAAAAAAAATTGTTTATTATTATTTTTTTTTAAATTGAATTGCATATTATTTAAAATATTTTTAAAAATAAAACCGACGTCCTCCGTCAGTTTTATATTAATTTTTTTTTTTTTAATAAAACCGACGTGGGACGTCGGTTTTTTTTTTGCGGATATATAATTTCAAAATTTTGCGGAAAAAACCGACGTTGTCCGTCGGTTTTTTAATTAAAAAAATTAGAAATACACAAAACCGACGCACTGAGTCGGTTTTTCAAAGCGACGCAGTCCGTCGATTTTTTGTCCGTCGAATTTTGCCAGTTTTTTAGTAGTGTCACAGCTGTACTTGTGTACACCAAGTGGCTCAGCTTTACAGCTGCCTCTGCCAACAGTGCAAGGTGCACAAAAAGTAGATTACAGACCAGGTCTCTATCTGGTTCTGAAATAGTTTGACAATCATCAAAATACGAATGCACTTGGAACTATCATTTTCCCCCTTTTTGATGATGACAAACTCATAAACTATGTTCCCTCTAAGAACCAGTTTTCCACTTGTTCCCCCTGCAAAGCAGATCATCATTGTCAAGGCACCTGCCACATGTTAGCAATCATAATACCATTTTCAACTGGAAGACAAAGATTTCCACAATATCATCACATATTAATCTTCCAGTTCTTCCCCCTTTCTCAGCACATCTTCCCATCATTTACAGCATCATAATCATTTATTCGACATGTCTTCCCCCTTAATCACCGCATGTTCAGTTCAGTTTACTTTTTAACCACACAATTATAGCTTCCCCCTTTTGGCATCATCAAAAAGATTAAAGCATAGCCAATAACAAGTTCATATATAAATAACTCAGAGCCACAAGGCAACATAAGCATGAGTAAGATAGAGGAAAGAAAGCTAGCAATAATGCACAGGAACACAATAATATGCCAATAGATAGATTAGCACAAGTGCAGCTAGTAATTAATTCAGTATAAACAAGTTATAGTTAAATTGCAAATCTGCCAAAATTCAGGAAGAGGTGACTTCAATTTTATGCAAAAGGGATGGGGGATAGGAATGATTTTCTGGACAGTGTAGAGACTTGAAGCGGCTGAACAAGTATAGGTCAATTTTTATGGGCTTAGCGATCCTTCATCATCTCATCTCTGAGTGCGTCCACTTGAATATTTAACTGATCCATCTCCCCCCGTAGCTTCTCAATTTCTTCTTCTATTTCTCAACTAGAACCCAGTTCTTTCGGTCATTCAGCCAGTTGGGGTTTTAGAAGGGAATTTTCCTCCGTGAGTTGTTTGATCGTTGTATTTTCCACTTCTTGAGCTTCAATTAGAATTGAGAGGGTGGATGGACTTCCAGTACCTAGTCCTTGTGCACAAACTCACACTCTTTCAAGGTGTCCAGAGAGAAAACATGGTCCTTAGTTCCCAATGAGGCTCTACCAGTTCTTACATTAAAGTGTGCAATGACTTTCATTAAGAAAAATCCATACAGGAGACCAGTTCCTCCTTGCACAATTCGCGACACCTTACTCATTCTCTCAATCATGATGGCCGGCAAGTTGATTGGTTCAAAAGATGTAAAATCTTCCACTAGAACCAGGTCTTCCACCTTGACGATAGATCGTACCTCCATCCTTGGCAAAAGCACTGTGCTGACAAACGCGAAGACTAGTTGATGCTCAGGCTTAAGCTCATTCTTACAGAGACTAGCTTTTGATGCTAACTTTGCAACTTTGACAATGATCTTTTTGAAATCTGGAGATCTCTTGTCTGCTACAGCTCTCAGTTCTACTGTCTTTACTCCTAAGATTTCCCCAAGTACCGACTCAATAAGCACAAACTCTGTCAGATTCACTGTTAGGGCCAGAGCATTATCCTTTATACAAAGTAAATTCTCATAGAATTCAACCTTTTCGGCTTCATATACTCATGGTGTTGTTTGAGTAAAGAGATGGCCCCACTCCTGGAACTACACCATTTCCATCAAATCTTTCATGTCAGGCTCTTCTTTCAGATTGACATCAAAGACTCTTCCAAAGAGAACCTTTGTTTTTGTAGGTTCTCTTTATTCTTTCTTCCTTTTACTTTACTACTTCTCCTCTTGGAGGAACATGGTATTGTACTTGTACTCCTCTTTCTTTTCTTGAGTGACCATAGGGCATTGGGCTCCTCTCCTCTTGTCTCTTCTCTTCTTAGCTTTGAAGACCCACATTTTCACTCAGATCACCTTCAACTTTGGGTCAAAAAAATGCTTATTTTCACTCACCATTTCTTTCTTTGAATATTTTTCTTATCAAAAATGTCTCCTCTTCATCTTCAGAGTCTTCAACACTCAGCATTTCTATGGCACAGCGAGAGCTTGAGTTATCGGATCTAGTTAAATCACTACTGAGTGACCTCAATTTCCTTTTCTCAGCCCATTGCTTTCCTACATCATAGTTTCCAGCTTTTGTTTTCACTGATTTTTCATTCTTGCCATCTATATGATCATATGTTTCCTTTTGACCAAAGATAGCCGATAGGGTTGCAAATTTCCTCGTCATTCTACGCTTGCTGGGTTTTGAAGGAATGGGTATAGGGAACGCTGAAGTTGCTTCATTTATGCCATGATCGGAGGAAGTTGAGTGCCTTAAGGGTGATGATTTGGACTCCATTTGCTCAGGCTTGACGAGGATTGGTAATGTTTGATAAGCACTTGGTGACAGGACAGAAATGTGAAGAGCTTAGAGGAGTATTGTACGAGAGAGATGTACAAATGAAGTCCTGAAGTTCAAAGATTTAGGAAGTGAAGAGAGATAAAGATGAGGAGAAATGTTTTTTAAAGAGGCAGAGGTGGCACTTTACGATAGATATAAGAGGGAACAACTGATTTGTTCAAGAAGGAAGGACGATTTGGCACAGACACTTTTTAGAGATTTCTTGGAAGAGAAAAAGACACATGACATATCTGGCAATTTTCGTAGTTCAAATACATTTATGAGTGCTGAAAGAATTACTGACCTGAGATATAGAGACCTGGTCTCTGATTAGAATTTTTGAAGTATCGGGCCATCACTATGAACTGTTTAGAATTGCTTATACTTGAAATCTCCTAATCCTTCCATGCATGTATACCTGTAACGGTACAAAAGTGAGTTATATACGTCCAAAATTACTTGTCAGTAGTGTATCTTTTCACTTCTTGTATCCATTTTGAGTGATGCCTTTCTACAGTATTGTTCATCAGAGATCCTTCCTTTATCATCACACCATACACATCCTTTTACAAGGTCTTTGAGGGGAGAATTCTTAATCATATTTACACCTTGGAGCTGTCAAAGTTCATCAGTTTATGCTGACTGCTTCTTCTTTCTCCTACCCTATTAAGTGTTGCTATTGATTGGATTTGGGAACCCAAGCCAGCTTAGGTCCTTTGTAGTTATAGAAGGGGTGAATCAGACTCCTTTCAGCACATACGGGCAGCACATTCCTTCTCTTCTTCCAATGTCATTTCTTTTGAGGACCTACTTCTTTCACTCTGGTTCCCTTCTTAACAACACTCTTATTCTTTTGAACAACATCAACCTTTATCTTGTAGGACTCTTGGTGACAACTTATTTACCGGCAAGGAGGAAATGGCTACTCTTTGATTGTGGGAACATGTTTGTTGTGGAGATCATAGGGCATCTTCTCCTTCTCAAACGCAAGTCCTCTTCTTCCATTTCCATTTTCTTTCATTTTTGGAGAAGATTGCATCAGAAGACCAGGCCCACTTGAGAGTTTTGTCAAGGTCGAACTTATCCCTTTCCCGATCTTTTCTTAGCAGTTCGTTCTTCTCAATTTCAGCAGAAAGACTTGACTTTACTTTCTTTAGTCTAGCTTCAAGCTCTAACGAAGTCTCACCTGCTGCTCCTCTTCTTTTGGAGGAGGTTTCCATCTCTTTTTCTCACTTGACATTCCAATAAGATGTTTTGTTGGTTTGTCTCAAACACCTGTTTCTCCATTTCTTTTATTATCATACACAGATCCTCCTTATCCAGTTTTATTTCATCAAGAGCAAGATTCAGCTTCTTTCTCTCAGCAACCAGAGCATGATAAGCAGCAATTAACACACTTGACAGTGATATGAGATTTTTCTTAGAGCAATCTCTCAGGTTTTTCTTTACATCGAAGAAATCTACCTCTTTGTTCTCATCATCAACATCACCTGTGTTAGATTCAGCCGTGAGTCCAAGGTCTGACTTTTGCTCAGTTGCTCCATCATCAAATGCCATCATGGAAAAGTCCCCTTTGTCATTTTCATCCTCAAACTCAAGTGAAGAGTCTCCCCAGGCTGCAATTGCTTGCTTCACAATCTCATCGATGGCCTCTTTCCTTCTAAAACTCCTGTCGGGGACCTAGTTTCTCTTGGCAGTTTTGTCACAATTATCCTGCCTGTTTTGAGGAAAATCGTTCATGAAATGACCAGGTTTCCCATACTTGTGACAAAAGTATTCATTTCTGCTGGAGTTTCCTATTTTGGGGAACATTCCTTTTTTCTTTATCATCTTGTGAAACCTCTGTGTGAGATAAGCCATTTCGGAGTCATCATCACTGGACTGTCCCTTTGCAGCTTTGAGAACCAGGCTCTTCTCCTTCTTCACCTCATTCTTTCTTTCCTTCTTAATGGTCATCTTCATCTTATACGTGTTGAGGTTTCCAATAAGCTCATCAACAGTCAACGTATCTAGATCTTTGGCTTCAGAAATAGCATTTACCTTGCTATCCTAGGAGTCAGGTAATACACCAAGCATCTTCCTTACCAGCTTGGTAGTTGTGATGACTTCTTCGAGAGAGTGGAGCTCATTGATTATGGAGGTGAGCCTGGTGTGCATCTCATGAATGCATTCACTCTCTTTCATCTTGAACATCTCATACTCAATGGTGAGCATGTCGATCTTGGAGTTTTTTTACCTGAGTTTCTCCTTCATGAGCAGTTTGGAAAGCTTCCCATATCTCTTTTGCTGATGAACAAGATGAGACTCAATTGTACACATCCGGTCCTATTCTGCACACAAAAATCTTTTTGGCTTTGTAGTTCTTCTCCACTTTCTTCCTGTCAGCTTCATTATTTTCTTTTCTTGTTTTGACATTGATCTTTTTACCATCTTCACTTATGTGAATTGGAACATAGGGACCATCACAAATGATATCCCAAAGCTTTGAATCTTCGGCCATGATGAAGTCGTGCATTCTTATATTCCACCACCCATAATATTTTTCATTAAATCTGGGTGGCCCCGTGAAAGACTGTCCTTCTTCCATATTTGGTAAGGCTGCTATTTTACATATTCTTTCTAGGTGTTAACCTTTTAGAAAGCACCTGCTTTGATACTAATTGATGCAGGCTATGCGTCCACCAAACACAATATAGAGGGACCTGGTTGTGTACCAGTTCCCTTAAGCAATGCAGTATATAAAGGACACATGATGTTACCGTGAAAAACTCCTTGCTCAAGGGATTAAAAATCACAACCTACCCATTAGGAATTCAACTCCACTACACAAGCAACTTTCAATTACAACCTATTGTAAGCTAGGAATTAACTCCCATAATCCCTCACCCTTACAATAGTTGCAACCTTGGAACTAATTCTCATAGTCCCTCCGCCCTTACAATACACCGATTGTAAGCGCCTCCACTTGACTAACTCTAGCCAAGGAAACTAATACACCTAGACTAATTCTAGCCTAGTGTACCACTCAAAAGCTTGTGGAAACACATTTCCAACAAGAACAGTTTGAGAATTTAAAACACCTACAAACACTTCTAAACAAGAAGAGTAGGTTTACAGTTTAAGCACAAAAAAACAAAGACTCACAACAACATAAAGAACTTTAGACTAAATCTGTGTCTGGATCGGGTTCTTCAGTTTTGCAAGTGACTTGTGATGTTAGGCGTATTTATACGCTTGTCCGCCGTTTATTACCTATATTTACCTTGTTCAGAGGATGAATTAAGCTAAATACACCTAACTAATCATTACTCTTGCATTACGAGCTAAATTGGATGTGTTTGTTGCAATCAGGAAATTTTGGATAAAATACGTGGTAATTCAGACGAAAATGGAAACTGCATGCAAAACTCATCTAAGTGTCAAAATGAAGAGACGCCTCGCCGAGCTCAACCCAAAGCGAGCCACAAGCGCTCCCTGGACCTCGCTCAGCGAGGAAGAGCATTGGATTTACAAAAGATCGAAAAAATTGGCCAACTGTGAAACTAAAGTGTGACCTCGCCGAACATGGCTCAAAGCAAGGCATAGTCGAGTTTTGGACCTCTCTCAGCGAGCAGGGACTTCAAAAGTGTAAAAGTTCTGGAAAATTTTCTAAGTATGAAATGGAGCAGGGGCTTCGCCGAGCGTGGCTCAAAGAGAGGCCCTGGCAAGTTTTAGGGGCCGCTCAGTAACCTACATGGAGAAAAGCGTACTCATGCAAATTTTTAGACCCGATTTTGGTGGGATTTATAGGATTATTTCTCAACACTATAAATAGTACCCTTGGTCGTTTTTTGAGGGGGATCACGTATTATTTCACAAAGAGAAAGGAGTAAGACTTATCCTCGTAGGGTTTGAACTTTTGTCTTCTTAAATTCATCTTTTCTTCATTCGAACATGAAATTTAATTGTTGTAATCTGAGTATGAGCGGCTAAGCTCCCTTGTTCTGGGGTTATGTCCAAAGTATGATTGTTATCATATGAACTTGAGTTAACAATTATTCTATTTATCATATGAGTTATTTGCTTAATCTTGTGCACGACTATTTTACTACTTCGCGACCAGTAGGATATATATTTGATTCTTAGATTGAACTCGAGAGAGGATTACTAAGATAGAACGAAGATTGAGCATAGTAGGATCCTAACCCTGGGCATTGGGGAGCAGATTCGCATCTAGGATAGAGATATACCTAGTTCGCCCTACTTGGTTGATATACAGGAATTATGAAGGCGTTTGTATGAATGTTCATGACCATAGAGATATAGGCATGAAAGTAATATGAATAGGTGACTAGAGAACTTGAGAGATTCGTAGTCATAAAATTAACCCTGTCAATCAGTAACTCGATAAAGAATAAGAGTCAACAATAGTGCATGCGTAACATGAATACGATAGTACCGTAACCCTGGAATGTCTTCACTCTGTGATAAACTCAACTTATAACCACATTTGTTACAAACTGTTCACATTAGTAGTAGTTATTTACTTTTTGCTTTATTTAGTAACCTAAACAAACATCCTTTTCTTTACTTGCATAATTAGTGGCGATAGTATATTTTTGTAGAACCGTTGATCATAAGTCTCTGTGGATACAATAACCGACTTCAAAAGTCACTGTATTACTTGGCGACCACGTATACCTGTGTGTGTGTTGGGAGCAACAACTTGTTCTTGAGAGAACTTGAGAATTTGTGCCAGCAAGGATTTGCTCGATTTTGATTAGGTTTTCAAGTCTACTCAATATGTTGTCATCATGTTGTATATATAGTGGAAGCATGTGGGATGGATAGAGACTACTCATTCACTTTGACCTAAAGCATGGGCCAACTCACAGTTTTACTTGTGTGCAGCAAATGGCTCGGCTTTACAGCTGTCTCTGCCGACAGTGCAAGGTGCACAGAGAGCAAATTACAGACCAGGTCTCTATCTGGTTCTGAAACAGTTTGACAATCATCAAAATACGAATGCACTTGGAAGTATCAATGGTCTTCTTAGATAAATTGTTTAATAATAAATAGAAGATGGTCTTCTTTTTCTTGTTGTTGGACCTATTTGATCATTATACAAAATTTCTGTTAGGGTAAAACCTAACAGAATAAATTTGATAAATTAAAAAAATAGATGGTCTTCATTTAATATATAACTTTTTAAAGGAGATACTAATCAAAAGAGCATGATCTTAGTGAGGACAAATCAGTTCAGATATATTATTTTTTCATTAGTAATAAATAGAATAAAATAGTTGCAACATAAAAGTTAAAATAGGGAAGGTAGCCGTAATATTGCAAACATAAGGGGAGGTCAGTGAAACGAAGAAAAACGTGAGGGGAGGTTTCTGAAATTTTTCCTAAAATTAATCTCAACATTAATCATAAGATACCACCTTATCCCGCGTAGCAAACGACCATTGTACACCACATCATCTTCAGTAGCCAGAGTTCAACGTTGAAGGTCCAAGCATGGTTCAGATTCAGACCATAGGGACAGGAGAGATTTGATCAATTTGTTTAGGCAACAACTAGATTTTGCACAACTCTATTTTTGTTTAGCAAAGATTGATTGAGTATTTAAATATGCATGAGACTATATTTTCGCATCAAATATATTTTTCTGCTGCTACCTTAAGATTAGGTACTTCATATAGGTAATTTTTTAATTGTACTTGGGAAATTTTGTTAGTCTCGCTGCTGAAAGAGATTTGTTAAGCCGATATGTAGCTAGCAGCAGTCCGAAGACTTTCACAATATACAACACTATTAGTAGGCGTTTGCCCGTGGGATTAATTGGCACCTCAATGCGTTTATGAAATCTGCACAAAATTTCAATTTCAATTCAAATCATGATTTTATATCTCAAATTCTTCAAAAAATAAGATTTAAAATTTCAAGTTGTGATCTAAATCTCTTTTTCAAATGTAAAACTTGACTAATAAGTTTATATTTATAAGAAAGACCCATCATATTAAATTTTTACAAAAAAAAAGACCCATGATCCACGTGAAAAGTTGTCCATACCATGTGGAAGGATTATATTAAGAGATAAGAGTCAAAAACATACCTCAACTATCACTTTTTTTGTGTGTTTCATACCTGAACTATCCGAAGTGAGACTGTCCTACCTAAACTATCACCAAATATTTAGCAAAACACACCTTGACTTATATATGATGGTACGTGTACTACACTCTCTGTTTTTGTTTTAAAAAACGTGCCACGTGGCACTCCACGTGGATAAATAATTCCACCGTGGCAGAACTAATTGTTAGGTTAAAAGTTAATTCCAAGTGGATAATCTGCCCACATTTGCAAAAGCAATTCTTCCTTATCTAGACAAGAAAATGTGACCAATGAAGAAGATGAAGGGAAACAAAATGAAGGAGAAAATCTTATTAGCGCACTCTCACAGAAGAAGAAAATGAAGAACAAACTGATAATGAAGAAGAAATAAATGAGAAAATTTGCACAAGAGAAGAAGAAATGAAGAAATATGGTTGAGAAATGATGAAGAAGAAGGGGGAGAGCTTCGGGTTTTAAAGAATTAATTGGAAAATTAAAAAGAAAAATGAGTCAGCTCATATATAGTTGTTACATATGTCAAATAGACGAAATTTTTTGAAAAAATTATGGCTCACGCGCATTTTGGTGTTTGAGGTCAAACATTTAGTCTAGTCAGCGTTCAGGTATATTTTGCTAATTATCTGGTGATAGTTTTGGTAGGAAATTCTCACTTCGGATAGTTCAGGCATAAAAAAAAAAGTGATAGTTGAAGTGTGTTTTTGACCCTTATCTATTAAATAGCTAATTACTACTATTGTTGATTTGCTAGACCAGTGAATCTTTGTAAAACTATATTATTTGAAAATTTGTAATAACATGTAATTGCAAACATTTATTTATAAAAGAACATGGAAATATGTGATTTATTAATGCGTCGCCTGAGAATCCAATACATTATTTTTTAACTATGCTTTGTAAAATTGGGCCACAGAACTATTGTTAAGTTTCAAATTTGTCCAATTTTACCCTAAGCCTCCTCTGTCTCAACCCGAATTAAACCAATAAATTTCACAACATAATACCAACCTATACAAAATCCAAAATCATGAATTGAAACACAAATACGCAAAACGAGGGGTCGAGTTATAACACTAAATTCACAATAGCATTTTACATATTATCATTTTATATAAGTTAAACTCATATTATGTTAGATTTCTACATGGGAGGATATATATGACTAGCTAAGCAATAAATATGCGTGCAGCTAGGAATTTCAACAACATGTCTTTTGATGGTGCATGCGGTCGTCGAAGGTCAAAGCATGGTTCAGATTCAGACAAGATGGGACAGGTAAGATTTTATCAATTGGTTTAGGCAACGATCAAATTTTGCAGAACTATATAATTGTTTACTATAAGTTTGATTTGAGTATTTAAATATGCATAAGAGCTGTAAGAATGGACTTTAACAGCCTAGGTTAGTCATCATGTGTATAGTAAACTTTAGGTCCTTTATTGTACACATATTCGCATCAAATATATTTTATGCTACTAGCTTATTAAGGTCAGGTACTTTATATAGGTAATTTTTTCAATTGTACTTGGGAAATCTTATTAATCTCGCTGCTGAAAGAGATTTGTAAGCCGGTATATAGCTAGTAGCAGTACGAAGACTTCACAATATATAGGTATATAATAACCATTACTAGTCGACTTCACAATATATAGATATATAACCACTATTAATCCATTACTTTTACTAGAACTGTAAATTTCTCTTCTTGGGCTTTTTAATGTTGGGAAAATAGTTAGAAACCTTGACATAGTTTATACTTTTTTCGTTTTACTTTATGTGACGTAATTTGACCCAATGCAAAATTTAAGAAAGAAATAAAATATTCTATAACTTGTGGTTAAGCCTATCATACCATTTTCGTGTGACGACGTGACTTTTGAAGCTTACTTAAACATATCATAATATATGTGTCTATAAAAATAAAAATGCAAAATTTCTTATTAAGAATAAAATGAAAATTTTTAACTTGAGTCATTTTTAAATATAAAAATATATCATTCTTTTTAAACGTATTAATAAGTAAATTATATTTATAAAATGAAATAAAAAGAATAATAATTAGTACTCTCCCAGCCCTACTTTATGTGACACATTGGTTTAGGCAACTACTAGATTTTGCAGAACTATTTTGTCTAGTAAAGTTTGATTTGAGTATTTAAATATGCATAAGAGCTGTAACAATTGACTTTAACAGCCTAGGTTAGTCATCATGAGTAAACTTTAGGTCCTTTCTTGTCCACATTTTCGCATCAAATATATTCTTCTGCTGCTACCTTACTGTTAGGTACTTTATATAGGTAATTTTTTTAATTGTACTTGGGAAATCTTATTAATCTCACTACTGAAATAGATTTGTAAGCTGTTATATTATATAACTAGCAGCAGTACGAGAATTCGCGACTTAAATAGCACTAAAAAAAAAGTTAAACTAAACTAGTACAAAAAAAAAAAAAAAAAAACATAAGTAGTATTCACGCACGAAATTCATGCGTGAAAGGATCAAACTGCAAAAACATAGTTTTTGGCCTTTCACGCACGAATTTTGTGCGTGAATGGGGTCATCCAATTTTCTCCCTGGATGAGGTCATCAAAAAGAATTTTGAAAAAAAACAGTAGTATGTATGGACCACTTTCACGCACACATTTTGTGCGTTAATGGTGTGGCTTTTTTTTTTTTTTTTTTTTTTTTTTGCGTTACCTTTCCAATCACTTTTTTTTCATACTTTGGGCAAAGATTAGTCATGTTTTAAAATCCCAAAATATCAATATTTTATATAAAACTTAATATCTTTTTTTTGCGTACAATAATGTCGGCTCATTACATCAAGTCCACCTAAACGTTTGGATCGTCGTTTTAGGGGTTCTAAAGTGTCCCGAAGCAAGTTTTGAAACTTGTAATATTTATAAGGTTTTGATTTAAGTGTTTTATTATATTTGAATGTACAAATTTAAATATTTGATTTAATAATAATTCATCCAATACGAGAGGTCTATACTAATTAAAAAATAATTCATTCCATTTAATTACAATACTAATTCAAAGCAATACAATAATAAATTACAATAACAATACAATCTTCAAGTGAAAAAATATATTTTACCCTTTCACGCATATATTTTGTGCGTACCTAATCTGTTCCTGAAAGTGAAAAAATTATATTTTACCGTGAAAGGGTAAAATCTATGCGTGAAAGGGTAAAATATAATTTTTTCACTTTCAGGAAGGGTTTTGTTATTTCAATCTAAACTACCTTTGGTTTACTGGGGTGAATACATCTTGACTGCTACTTATTTGATCAATAGGCTACCTTCTAAGGTGCTTAAGCACAAATCACCTTATGAGGTTCTCTTTGAACATGCACCTAATTACACTTCTTCAAAGTGTTTTGGTTGTTTGGCTTATGCTTCCACTTTGAGACACAACAGGACTAAGTTTGATCCAAGAGCAAGGGCTTGTGTTTTTATTGGATATCCAAATGGGCAAAAAGGTTTCAAACTCATTGAATTAGGTACCAAGAAGATATTTGTTTCTAGAGATGCAATATTTTATGAAACTATTTATCCATTTGCTTCTTCAACCAATCCCTCTACTTCTTTTTCAATCCCTGATCTTGATGATAATGATAATGATCATCACTTCTCCATTCTTATATCCTCTCCTTCACCTACATTAGATCAACCAGCTTCTACACCTTACACTCTCATTCATCCTACGCCTAATCCCACAGATTCTCACACTCCTTCTACTCCAACTCCTTCTACTTCTATACACTCTTCACCTATCATACCTGAAGTTTCCCTCTCTACACCTAGTATCCTAGATGCTTCTAATCCTAATACCTCTTTACCACTCAATCCTGATACTTTCTACTTCCTCATCAACCCCTGAACCACTTATTCCCGATGACCAGCCAAATCCACTTCCTGCTAGACAATCTAACAGGTTAAACAATACTACTGTAATAATATCTTTCTCAGTAATGTGACTGAATTTTGTCTTGCTACCCCCACTCAAATCACTACTCTTCCCATCAACACTCTTTCTTCATCAAATCAACACATGCTACTTTCAGTTTCTTCTATTACTGAACCAAAAAGTTATTATCAGGCTTCTCAACACCCTGGTTAGAGACAGGCTATGCTGAATAAAATAGAAGCTTTGCAATCTAATCATACTTGGGATATGGTGCTTCTACCACCTGACAGGAAAGCCTTACCTTGGAAATGGGTATACAAGGTGAAACAACTTTCTGATGGAACAATTGAGAGACTAAAAGCAAGGTTGGTTATCAGAGGTGACATTCAAAATGAGGGGGTTGACTATACAGAGACTTTTTCCTCAGTTATAAAAATGACTACAATAAGGTGTTTGATTGCCATTGCAGTCAAGAAGAATTGGGATATTTCACAGTTTGATGTTAACAATGCATTCTTGCATGGTGAACTACATGAGGAAGTCTATATGAAATTTCCTCCAGGTTTCAATTCTCCTAATCCTAACTTAGTTTGCAGGCTAAGAAAATCCCTATATGGTCTAAAACAAGCTTTTAGGCAATGGTATGCTAGATTAGCAGGGGCACTCAGTTTCAAGAGATATATTGCCTCTTTAAATGACTATTCTTTATTCTTCAAAGTCACAGGAAATCTTATTTCTATCATTGTTGTCTATGTGGATGATATCCTCATTACAGGAAATCACATCTCAGAAATCACTAGTCTTAAGGATTTTCTAAATTTTGGATCCAAAATCAAAAATCTTGGTCATTTGCATTACTTTTTATGGATAGAAATACTTAGAGAACCACAGGGTGCCATACTCATTCAAAGGAAATACACATTAGGTCTTTTAAATGAATTTGATGTTTCTCATCTCACTACTGTTTCTTCTCCTTTAGATCCTACTACTAAACTTATTGTAGATTCTGGTCCTCTATTAACTGATGCCACTCTATATAGACATTTGATAGGGAAGTTAAACTATCTCACACACACAAGGCGGGATCTTTCCTTTGCTGTCTTGACTTTAAGTCAATATATGCAGCAACCTTGTGTTGGTCATTTCAATGCAGCTTTAAGAGTCTTACAATACATGAGAAAGCATCCTGGACAAGCTCTATTCATGTCCTCTAATCCCTCATTCTCTTTGGTTGCATTTTGTGATGCTGATTGGGGTTCATGCAAGGATACTCGGAGATCAATCAGTGGTTTCTTCATAAGTTTAGGTAGTTCCCCGATTTCCTGGAAATCAAAGAAGCAAGCATCAATATCCTTATCATCTGCAGAAGCAGGATATCGTTCTATGAGAAGATTGGTAACAGAACTTACTTGGCTCACGCGATTGCTAGAAGATCTCTCAGTTTCACCATCCCTTCCTGTTCCGATTCACTCTGATAGTCAAGCAGCAATTCACATTGCCCGCAACCCAGTCTTCCATGAGCGAACCAAGCATGTGGAGCTTGATTGTCATTTTGTTCGACGACAATATTTGGCAGGCTTGATTTCTCTATCATTCGTTCCCTCACGAGATCAATTGGCTGATTTATTTACCAAATCATTATCTGGGCCATCCCACTTTGGAGTTCTTCGCAAGTTGGGCATCATTTCATTCCCCTCCAACTTGAGGGGGGATGTAGAATTTATCAAATCATCCGATGAATTGAAGAAGAAAGGAGAAACACAAAATTTTTTAGAGAAGCACAAAAATTAAAGACCAGTGCCTTTGAAGGACAATTGTGCAAATGATCATTCTAAAAAGAGAGGCCCATATATACAAGGAAAGGGCCCAAAATAATCCAGAGGCCCATTTCACATTTATGCTGTTCACTATCTTTTCTTGTTGACAAAGATTTCTATTTTTTTCCCTCTTTCATTCACAGAAAAAGAAGAAGAAAAAAGTAATGGAAGAGTCGAAGACAATACCACACGAAATAGGTGGAGTGAGAAGTGATGCACTTCGATTCGGTCTACATGGGGTCAAAAGTGACATAATTGGCTCTCATCCTCTCGAACAATCCTATCACTCTGTAATTCTACTCTCCTTTCCTTACCCCTACACCTTTTTTAGATTTTATTTTTTCATATTTAATTTCATGCTCATCTCACCTACTACGGATGATTACTGATAGTCGCTACTCAATTTATGTGAAGATGTTTGACTGCACACAAAGCTTAAGAAAAAAAGTCTTAGGTATTTGTGGGGCTTTAATCATGTCTTTAAGAATAAAATGAGAAATTTAAAGTTAAATTATTACTAAATGTATAACAATGTCATTCTTTTTTAGAAGGACTAAAATGAAAAATGTGTTAGGAGGAAATATTTATTTACATTATTTTTGAACGAATTGTTGCAACAAATATGAATATTCTTCTCAGTGGATCGTAGTAGCAATGGCACTCTGCCACTTCCTCTATATCTATTAAGTAGGCGTTTGGCCGTAGATTCGGAATATTTTTCACTTTATTTGGAATTTGTGGAACTGGAGTTGAAGATAGAGTTGTGTTTGGTTATACTTTTTGCAAAGAATATTTGGAATAACGTTATGTACTTAAATGTAACTTTAAAAGTGAAAAATGAGTTGGAAAATAGGTTATAGGCTGTTTTCCACTTTGAAATAGTACAGTTTTAAGTCGGAACTGGAATTTTCATGGCCAAACACTGATGTTCAGATAAATTGAAAATATTTCGGAAAAAGTGGATAATTTTTATGGCCAAACGGGTCCTTTAAGTATCCCTCAGTACACTGTTAATGTTATACCTGTGTTTTGAAGTATATTTTTCATAATTGTGGTGTTAAGCCGAGCTTATAGGCATGCTAATTGACTGATTATGGCTTTCCTTCTCACTATGGTAGACGAAGATTAAGCAAGAGGAAATGAAAAGGAAGATCCTGGCGAATACTTATGGCTCGGCTTTACCTATGAAGTTGGAGCTCGATCGTCAAATTCTGTCTAGGTTGGTGTTTATTCATAGTTACTTAAAGTCCTTATGGATAAGAAAACTACATATATATATATATATATATATATAGATATATATATATATATATGTATATATGTAGATATGTGTACATATATACATATATATATGCATATATACACACATATGTGTATATACATATATACACACATATATGTATATATATATATATATATATTTTTTTTTTTTAAGGGAACCCGCAGCTGCTACCCTTCTGGTGCGCACAGAGTAAACCCCACTCCTATGCAATAGCCCGCAAACTACACAAGAGAGATAACCCTCACTAGGCAAGCCTAGTGCGACGAAACTATATTTTTGTTTTATACTTTGCATCTTCTGGTGAATAAAGAATTATGATTGCAGAAGCACCGTTATGTTGCCTGCTAGGGTTTTTCATTGTGGATATTTTATATTGGGGGCGCAACGGGTACGGAGGAACGTATTTTGTTGGGTACTCCATGAAAAGGATTACTTTTCATTGTTTGGTTGAGCATAAAATTATGTATTATGTGGTGATGTCATAAGTTGTAGGATAGGTATAAAGATAGATTTTGGTAATAATTTTGAGTTTTTACCACAATGTCTAAATATTGAAGGAATCAAGTGATAAGGTGTTAGAGTTGGTAAGGGAAAAAATGATATGGTTCATAAGCTAAGGTAAGTCACTTCCCCTTTTGATTGAAAGTGTTGTTCTTGAAGGGAAAAAATGCTTTATGATTAAAGATAACCAATTCACAAAGGCAATTTCTTTCCAAGAAAACATTTTCTGTTATCTTCTATTGGAAATTTCTATATGGTATTCATGTTCATCAATTTGTTATTCATTTTTCTTTGTTCTTCTTTGATTCCGCCCAAATTTGACTCAATGCTCGTGGAGTTAAGGGTATATGTTCGGTGAGCTGGGTGAGTTTCTCTTTAAAGATTTGCTGGAAGAAGTACACCACAGATGTAACTTTGGTGTTCATTCTTTGAGTTGACTTACTCCAGTTTAAGGGAGAAAATTTGGGCATAGGATAAATCAAAACATGATTCTCTACTACTTATGCACGAGTTTGAGCGAATGCCTTGGTGTCTCTCAAATTCCAACTCCTTGTTTCTCATCCTTATATCTAGTTCAAGGCATTATCTATCACCTAAAACACTCTTCAAGTTTAACCCGAGCCTTAAGAACATCCCTCTAATATCTTTTGGAAAAATAATTTTCAAACCCTAATAGAAAAGATCTGCTCGTTTATGACCATTTTCTGACAATTTATGAATTCTTCAACTTTTCTTTCCTTTCGCAAAATGGAAAAGACAAAAGATCCATAGCCCCCATTGCAGAGAAATGTTTTGCTTCCCTCGCAGAAGTACACATCTTTTGAGATACCATAGCATTTGAGCTTGTATAACATGAGCTTGATGAAGGCCTTGTTCTTGGTAAATTATGACTCTCTTGGAGTCACCGACCCCTGGCTTGTAGATGGTTTTTGTTCCTGATAAAGTAAGGTTTTTTATTAATAAATAGTACCTAGGAGGTAATACAAAAGTACAAAAGGGAGCATCAGGTTCATCTTTATAGTACAGCATCATAACCTCCAAGAAATCCAAAAGAAAGGCTGGGTTGTCCACACCACGAATGCATAGAGTGTAGACATCTTTATAGTACCTAGGAGGTAACACAAAAGTACAAAAGGGAGCATCCGGTTCATCTTCATAGTACAGCATCATAACCTCCAAGAAATCCAAAAGAAAGGTTGAGTTCTCCACACCACGAATATAGAGAGTGTAGACATCTATACTTCATAATAGGACTTCATAACATCTATTATTCCTTTCCAACCATAGGGTCCACATGATGCATAATCGGATAGTCTTCCAGGTTCGCTTCCTTCTCTTCTCAATCCTTTGTCCCTGCCAGCGAGTCTTCCATCTCGAGGAGTTGCCCAAAAACTCCAAAAATATTCAAGGAAAAGGCCAAATCTGCCAAGTGAATTTGCAATTAAGGAGGGAGATGATTGCTGGTTTACAATGAATCCTCACACAAAATATGCCTACTGTAAAGTAAGTAACTTCTTCTCACAAATGCTACTTGAGTCAGACAAGCCTCTGTTGCTGCTTCCCATTCAAAGCAAGCTGCTTTTGGCACGGCCTTTATTCTCCATGGCATCTTCCGAGGCAGTTAGTCGCCCAATTCTTTGATTGGTTTTGCAGCAGAGTAGTAGCTTTTTACTGAGTAGATCCACTTTTGCTGTTAACCAAACTTGAGAATCCATCTGTTAACATCAGGAGAGAAAGGCTGCAAAAAGTTTAATGATTGAGTTATTTCATTCAATTCCCGATCATTAAAACCCCTGATAAATTGTAGCTGTCATTCTGAATTAACAAAACTACCTACCACCATATGTCTTTATACTGTGTCATATCGTAGAAGTTCGAAAATCCTTCCATCAGTTTCCAACTAGCATGCAGATGGGTATGCTTGAATTATTTTGCATTTCAAGAGGCATTGTACACTCTTGGCTCCAAGAAGAAACTTTTGTTACAGTATACTATTTTTGCTACATCTTTGAGGTTACCTGACAATCCGTCCATGTAGCCATTGTCCATATAAAAAAAAGTAGCCATTACTGGTAGCGCTGCAATTATTTCCATTTTGCGTACAATAGACCCTTTGTGGTCTGGCCCTTCCCCGGACCCCGTGCATAGCGGGAGCTTAGTGCACTGGGCTGCCCTTTTTATATTACACATCCTTCATCCACAAAGCTGTATTGAGGTTGGAGGTTTTTATTGTTGGAGGATTCTTTCCTTTGCAAAGACTGAAAGTGACATCTTTAATTATTGGTTTAGAATTTCTCAACAAGAAATCTATTAGAATGAAAGTGGTGACCTCAATTAAAAAAGATAGCAAATTCGAGTGTCAATGTACTTTTTTGTTTTGTAGCTCTTTCGTCTACAGAGAGAAGAGTCTAGGACAAACACCATCAAGCATTTCTAAGTATGAGATCTCTTTTAGGTTAGTACTTGTCAAAATGAATTAAAATATTCCTTTTAGATTAGTAACAGAAAAATCTTTGGCAGGTTCAATTATGTTAACCTTCTTACCGGCCAATATGTTTAGGACACTGTTTGGAAATAAAGAAAATGTTTATGGAACTGTTTGAAATTTATTGTATTTGTAAGATGCAGAGTTAGTTTCTGTACATACAACAAGGAAGCTGTTTGACCCAAGAAGCTATTGCCTATTGGTATCTCTTTTCTTGAAATTCTTTCCCTTATAAAATTTGCAGATTCCAGAGACCACCTGGAGCAATACCCTCTTCAATGGTCGGCTTAGAGGCCATTACAGGAACTTTGGAGGGCTTTGGTTTCGAGGATTATCTAAATGGTAAACAAACTTAATGATATGCTACCTACTATTGTTTACAGTTATCTGACTATGCTGAGTCTTAACTATGTTTTTTCTTGGGAAGCGCCTTGGATTGATTTGACTTTTCATTTGGTTGGCAGTAGTTAATTAGATACTGAAGCAAACTATGTTATTGACCCAACTCCGGTGACTAATAGATTCTCGTTACTGCCTAATTTTCATTCAATTTGACCTAAAATATTTGTTTTTCCGGAAGTTAAGACTGTTCTCAGTTGGTTTGGGCAATGGGTTTGAAGTAACTGCATTACTTGACGAATGATAGTCTCTTTTGCCAACATTCTCAGACATCCTTTTGACAAACTTTGAACTACTAAAAGGCCAGAGAGTTCTTTCCTGGGAAGCTTTCATTGTAACATGATCCTTTTGACAAACTTTGAACTACTAAAAGGCCAGAGAGTTCCTTCCTGGGAAGCTTTCATTGTAACATGATTTTGACCTCAATAATTTTTTACACAGTGGAAGTCATACAATTCCTTCAGCTTGATCAGACTCGTATGAACTGCTCAAGAGTGAGAACGTGACATTAGATCAGTTGAAACTTATTTGGGTCTTCTTATTTTGTCGTAACTTGTGGGCTACTCAAATTGTTAACTTACACATGAGCTAACATGTAACAATTGTGCTTGGTCATCAATGCTGGAAAATACCATTTTCTGTAATTAAACGCTCTAACTATTGTTTACTTTGAGTTTGGGTTGATCTTTTAACTTCTGAAATACATGTATATTGTCCAGTTGGAGCTCCTTTTCCCTTGCTCCATTTTTTCTGTAACTTTTTGCTAAATGTGTTTGTTGTTAAGAAGTTTTCTTCGTGGTGCACTTCATTGATTTTGGAGAGTTCAACATCTGTTTCTTGATGCTTCTTGCAGATCCGAAGGATTCTGAAAGTTTCCGTCCAGTTGACATGCATCATGGCATGGAAGTGCGTCTTGGGCTTTCCAGAGGACCGGTGTGTCCGAGTTTTATCTGATCATTTAGCAGTTCACTGAGAAACCTTTCAAGTCATGTCTTATAAGGCCGAAGTGTACTTGTATTTTGAAGCTTGTGTCTTGGTTATTCCAATATAATTGTGTTAGATAAAAGTACCTATAATGAACTTGTTTTCTGTTGATTTCTCCTCGGTCTAGTTTGAAGCAGGAAGTTCTTGAGATTGTTATGAATGTGGTGAAAACTTCATTTATGTCACTAAGGGGTTGTTTGGTAGGGTGTATAAGAATAGTGTTGAATAGAGTGTGTTAGTAATGTTGAGATTAGTAATGCTGGAATTATATTTTATCGACTGTTTGATTTGTTGTATTATATGAATAAGGTGTTATTAGAATAGGAATAGTACCGAATAGGGGTACTAGAATATCAATAGTTCTTGTATTGCTAATGTCATGGTTTGCTATCTATAAAAATAGAATTGAATAGGGTATATAAGTAATGAAAATTTTACATAGCGTAGGTAACATCTAAGAGGTATTTACCTATCGTTGTTATACTTTAAATTAATTACCTATCGTTGTTATACTTTAAATTAATTACCTATCGTAGCTATATTATGTATTTTAACTACACGCTAAGTGTACTTATATCTAAACCTCATGCTCTACCGAGCCCCAACTTCTTAATCCTGTTAGCTATTTCCCCGTCTTCCTCTTCTTTTCATTAATCCTCTCCATCACATCTGTTCCTCCTAATTCCGGTAGTTTAATACATTTTTTTTTTTTATCAATCTCATTTCTTCATCCAACTAAATCCATGCATATAATAGAGTAAGTACGTTCTTTTGCTCTTCCAGCAAGTAGTGGCTTGTATTTTTGAATTTGTTACTTGAATACAATCGTATCCCTATATTTTTTGAATTTTGTTGTTTGAATACAGTGAATTGAATACAATTGAGTTACGTATTTGAATACAACGGACTATAGCTGGTAATTAATAGTTACGAAATGTTTATACCTAAACTATAGCTACGTAATGTTAGGCGCCTACAAACAATGGTTGTTTATGTAAGTTACTCATAACTAATACTCCTTCTGGCTCAATTTATGTGACACTTTTCTTTTTAGACTGTCTAAAAAAGAATGTCACCTTTCTATATTTAAAAAATAATTTAATTTTATGAGATGATTTATAGCCACGCGAGTATTTAAGGCTTCTTTTAGATCACAAATTTCAAAACTCTTCCTTTCTTAAACTCCGTGTCTAGTCATGCTACATAAATTGGGATGGAAGGAGTACATGTAATAATTCCTAGTTATACAAAGGTTGAAAACATTATTGACCAAGAAGGACTTTCTCTCTCTAGATGTTTATGCTCTCGGCGCACGATAAGCCAGGATACACTAACGTGCACTGAGTTTCCATGAATCGACGAAAAAAGAAAGGAAAGGGTAGGAATGCCACCACTTCGCGGGTGGTTAAGCCGGCGTCTGGAGTTGCTCCAACCCTAGACCCACTACAACTAGCTAGTTGGATCCCCGAGGCGAGCTCTTCGGGTACCAAAGTTGACCTTGGTAGTAGCCCTAGAACGGTGCCAGCAGCGACGAGCAAAATACCTTCTGCACAACAGGAGAGCCAGGCCCCGTCAGTAATGGAGGAGACAACTGCGGCTCGGAAATTGGATTTTGCTGGGCAGACCCAAGGCCCAACTCTTGCAGAAATTGTTCGGAATAATCGCGCAAATAAGCAAGGTATGAAGCTTAATTTCTTCCCACCTATCATCAAGGAGGGAATGAAACTAGTACGATTGAACCATGCTAAGGTCAAGGAACAATGCCAGAAGTGGGAATCTGCTTTGATTAGGAATGTGTTAGGGGGAATGCTTTTGTTCAAGGAGATGCTTAAGTTTGTTTATGGAGTGTGGTGTGTTGTAACTACCCCCAAATTATTCCTGCATGATGAGGGGTACTTCATATTCAAATTTGACACTGAAAATGATGCGGACCTTATACTAGAAAATGGCCCCTATACATTTAATAACAGACCTATGATTTTGCAAAGCTGGAAACCTGATTTTCAGCTGAAGTAGGAATCTATGCGTGTATTACCACTTTGGGTGACCTTCCCAGACCTTCCTGTACAATACTGGGCAGAGGAGAACTTAGGGAGGATTGCTAGCTTTCTGGGCAGACCTATTTGTACAGATAAACTCACTGCAAAAGAAGAAAGAGTCTCATATGCTTGAATACTCATTGAAATGGACTTAACTCAACCGCTTCCGGATGTGTTGTTAATTGAGAGGGCTGATGGGAGTGTAAAAGAGCAAGATATTGACTATGAGTGGAAAACTTGCTTCTGTCAAACTTGCAACCAGTTTGGCCATAATACGGATGAGTGTCAGAAGGATGAGCACCCACATGGTACAGGGCAAAAAAAGGGCAGAAGGAGGAACAGAAATAAGGTGGTGCCGCAGTGGTTAGCAAAGCCTAATGAAGGCAAACCAGTTGAGCATACTGAGCATGTTTCCCCAAAGCAGCCTAATGAGAAGAATGATAGTGGGGTTCCACATCTTACTCCCACCCCTGTACCTACAGAAGAGGAGAAGCAATCGGTGGATACAGCTACTGAACTGACTGCCCAAAGTCCTGAGAGGATACAGGACAATGCTGATGAGAGTGTTGATTTACAAGCAGTTGAGGGGGTGTTGACTCAACCCAC